>NC_030814.1:18390000-18582500 GCF_001704415.2 Capra hircus | reverse complement strand
CTCTCTCAGTCCTCTCTGAGTCTTTGTGATCCCACAGACTGTAGCCCACCAGGCTCTTCTGTCCATGGGGATTCTCCAGGAAAGAATACTGGGGTGGGTTGCCATGCTCTCCTCCAGGGAATCTTCCCAACCAAAGGATCAAACCCAGGTCTTCTGCATTGCAGGCAAATTATTTACCATCTGAACCACCAGGAAACCCAAGAATACTGGAGTGGGTAGCCTATACCTTCTCCAGGGGAACTTTCTGATTCAGAAATTGAACCAGGGCCTACTGCATTGCAGGTGGATTCTTTACCAGTTGAGCTACCAGGGAAGCACCGTTATCAACATGACTTAGCATTAAATCATTTCTACCTAAGCTATTGACAATGGGATACTATATGGTCCCTCTCTCATTCCATACTTACCATCAGTTGTTAAGTGGGATTTCTCACTCTGCAGTGTCAGGCTCATAGAGATGGAGCATTTAGGAAAAGAGCACATCCTTGGCAGGTGGCAGATTAAACTAACGTTTGTTAGGGTTTCTTTGATTCCTCAAAGATTCCTATTTGTATTACCTGTGGCAAATATTTCTTGGTTCTAAACATTACTTGTCCCTCTTTTTATAGTTCCTAGGAGCTGCTGCTGGGGTGATTCTGTCCCTCCAGGCAGTGTTATCATCCAGAGTCCCAGATGATCATAGGTTAGCACTCACCCCTCATGTATGACACACCTGCTGTCATTGGAGACACTCGAATATTATGTGCTCTGGCAAATTCAGAACATATGGTCCATCTCAGTGCAAAAGCAACTCTTTTGATCTCTTGCTTTGCCACCAAATAGGCACATCATCAACTTAATTCCTATATGTTTCAAGGAAGAGGGAAGACAGAATTAAAGCCATCATACTACTCTACCAACCACATGAATCACAGATCAAGTCTCAATGTGTCCTTGTTAAAAACTGTTCTTCCCCACTTGAAGAAGTGGGGCTCAAGCCACTTCAGTGGTTCTCTACAAAAATACTTCACAAATTTTTTCCTGATTCTTTTAAATCTCTTTGTGAATGCCAGAATCATTCTATTCATGGTTCTCAAAGGGTAAATAGACAAGGAATAAAAAGACAGTAAGCAGGCAAGACCATTTTAACTATCACAAAGACAGGGTTGTTACAGTTATTTAGTCCCTAATGTATCAGCAAGGATCAGTGCTATGAAACATTCATAACAATTCTATTGCCACCTAAAAAAAAAGTGTCCACCAATAGAGAAACACTAACCAGTTTAGTCATTTTCTTTGAAAAAAGTTCATGTTTTTATCCAGCATTCCACTTTGTTGTTTCATAACTATTGCATTTCATCACATCGGTACAAATTTAAAACTTCGCAACCATGAACCATGTATATATTTTTAAGAAAAGTAAAATCTGCTCTGGAGCTTAGGGATGGTAGGAGAGATAATATCCAGTTGGGCAAATTTAGAGAGGCTTCATGGGGATGGATTTGAATTGAATGATGCTGACAGGTACAGATATTTACAAGTAGTGGGAACAGGGCTATTTGTACTGAACTCAGTTTTTGTAACTTATACTTCAAAAACCTAGATAAAACATGCATTTACATAAATCTGTATGCAAAGGTACTCTTGAGATTAATAGTTTATGAGTATAAAAAAGACCCACACAAAGAGCTGTTTTATTGCCTAGATTTATACTACTATGCTCATTAGGTAATCTCTATACATACATAGTTGTCTGAAAACTATGATTCATTCTCATTTTTGATCTTTGTGGGATTAGAAAAACTTTAGGGTCATTTTAAATGCATAATAGCATTCCATCTCTGTAACTATAGGCTCTTTCAATGCTAGATATATTTCTGAAAATGACTAAAATATACTTCTTTTAGTTCAGAATTTTCATTGAGTATTATTTGCATTGGGCCTTTTATAGACACTCACTGCATGCCTTGTACTTATGTTATCTTTGTTTACCTTGGACTTTATTTACACATACCATTCCCCCTCACCACCAACAGGATAAAGGCACAACTCCTTAGCAAGGCTTACAAAATCCTATTTTCCTCTATCTCCAGTCTCATCTCTAATTCCATCCCTCAGTCCCCAAAACTTTCTTCCAAATGGGATTATCTGCTTGTAGTTTCCCACAAGAAATGCATTCTTTATCTGTACTGATAGTACAACCATGATCACACCTACCAGTGCCCCATTCCTCAATCTTCAGGTTGATTACATGCCACTTTCTCATAGATGCTTTCAGTGACTCCCTACCTCTGAACCTCATACCATATTGAGCATTCCTTTTATATATTTTTTGGTGTTAATTCTATAAGGTCTTGTAGGTCTTCATAGAACCGTTCAACTTCAGCTTCTTCAGCATTAGTGGTTGGGGCATAGACTTGGATTACTGTGATATTGAATGGTTTGCCCTGGAAACGAACAGAGATCATTCTGTCCTTTTTGAGACTGCACCCAAGTACTGCATTTTGGACTCTTTTGTTGACTGTGAGGGTTATTCCATTTCTTCTAAGGGATTCTTGCCTGCAGTAGTTGATATAATAGTCACCTGAATTAAATTTGTCCATTCCAGTCCATTTTAGTTCACTGATTCCTAAAATAAGGTTCTATGCAATATTGTTCTTTACAACATCCGACTTTACTTTCATCACCAGTCACATCCACAACTGGGCATTGTTTTCAGTTTAGCTCAGCCTCTTCATAAGCCTCTTGTCCATCAGAGGGCAGACAGAATGAAAACCACAATCACGGAAAACTAATCAAAATGATCATATGGACGACAGCCTTGTCTAACTCAATGAAACTATGAGCCATGCCACGTAGGGCCACCCAAGATGGATGGGTCATGGTGGAGAGTTCTGACAAAACGTGGTCCACTGGAGAAGGGAATGGCAATCCATTTCAGCATTCTTCACCCAAGAACCACATGAACAGTATAAAGGCAGAAAGATATGACACTGAAAGATGAACTACCCAGGTCGGTAGGTGACCAATATGCTACTGGAGAAGCAGGGAGAAATAACTCCAGAAAGAAGGAAGAGACAGAGCCAAAGTGAAAAAATCGACCAGTTGTGGATGTGACTGGTGATGGAAGTAAAGTCTGATGCTGTAAAGAACAATACTGCATAAGAGCCTGGAATGTTAGGTCTCTGAATCAAGGTTAATTGGAAGTGGTCAAACAGGAGATGGCAAGAGTGAACATCAACATTTTAGGAATTGCACTAAAATGGACTGAATGGACAAATTAATTCAGATGACTACTATATCTACTACCGTGGGCAAGAATACATTAGAAGAAATGGAGTAGCCCTCATAGTCAACAAAAGAGTCCAAAATGCAGTACTTGGATGCAATCTCAGAAACAACAGAATGATCTCTGTTCATTTCCAAGGCAAGCCATTCAATATCACAGTAGCAATCCAAGTCTATGCCCCAACCAGTAATGCTGAAGTGGCTGGAGTTGAATGGTTCTATGAAGACCTACAAGATGTTCTAGAAATAACACTCAAAAAAGATGTCCTTTTCATCAAAGGGGACTGAAATGCAAAAGTAGAAAGTCAAGAGATACCTGGAGTAAGAGGCAAATTTGGCCTTGGAATACAAAATGAATCAGGGCAAAGGCTAACGGAGTTTTAAGAGAGCATGCTGTTGATCATAGCAAACATCCTCTTCAAGCAACATAAGAGAGGACTCTACAAATGAACATCACCAGATGGTAAACACTGAAATCAGATTGATTATATTCTTTGTAATCAAAGATGGAGAGGCTCTATACAGTTAGCAAAATCAAGACTGGGAGCACACTGTGGCTCAGATCATGAACTACTTATTGAAAAATTCAGACTGAAATTGAAGAAAGTAGGGAAAACCACTAAACAATTCAGGTATGACTTAAATCAATCACTAACAGTTATACAGAGGAAGTGACACATAGATTCAAGGGATTAGATCTGATAGACAGAGTGCCTGAAGAACTATGGATGGAGGTTCACGACATTGTACAGGAGGCAGGGATCAATACCATGCCCAAGAAAAAGAAATGCAAAAGGGCAAAATGATTGTCTGGGGAGGCCTTGCATATAGCTGTGAAAAGAAGAGAAGCTAAAGGCAAAGTAGAAAAGCAAAGATATACCCATTTGAATGCAGAGTTCCAAAGAATAGCAAGGAGAGATAAGAAAGCCTTCCTCAGTGATCAAAGCAAAGAAATAGAGGACAACAGTAGAAGAGAAAAGACTAGAGATCTCTTCAAGAAAATTAGAGATACCAAGGGAACATTTCATGCAAAGATGGGCTCAACAGAAACGGTATGGACCCAACAGAAGCAGAAGATATTAAGAAGAGGTGGCAAGAATACACAGAAGAACTGTACAAAAAAGATCTTTATGACACAGATAACCACAATGGTGTAATCATTCACCTAGAGCCAGACTTCCCAGAGTCTGAAATCAAGTGGGCCTTAGGAAGCATCACTAGGGACAAAGCTAGTGGAGGTGATGGAATTCCAGTTGAGATATTTCAAATCCTAAAAGATGATGCTGTGAAAGTGCTGCACTCAATATGCCACCAAATTTGGAAAACTTAGCAGTGGCCACAGGACTGGAAAAGGTCAGTTTTCACTTCAATCCCAAAGAAAGGCAATGTCAAAGACTACTCAAACTACTGCACAATTGCAATCATCTCACAGCTAGCAAAGTAATGTTAAAAATTCTCCAAGCCAGGCTTCAACAGTACCTGAACCATGAACTTCCAGATGTTCAAGCTGGATTTAGAAAAGGCAGAGGAACCAGGGATCATATTGCCAACATCCGATGGATCATCAAAAAAACAAGAGAATACTAGAAAAAACATCTTCTACTGCTTTATTGCTTATGCCAAACCTGTAACTGTGTAGATCACAACAAACTGTGGAAATTTTTTAAAGAGATGGGAATACCAGAACACATTACCTACCCCCTAAGAAATCTGTATGCAGGTCAAGAAGCAACAGTTAGAACCAGACGTAGAACAACAGACTGGTTCCAAATCTGGAAAGGAGTACGTCAAGGCTGTATATTGTCATCCTGCTTATTTAACTTTTACGCAGAACACATCATGCAAAATGCCAGGCTGAATGAAACACAAGCTGGAATCAAGATTTCTGGGAGAAATATAATTACCTCAGATATGCAGATGACACCAACCTTATAGCAGAAAGCGAAGAACAAAAGAGCCTCTTGATGAAAGTGAAAGAGGAGAGTGAAAAAGCTGGCTTAGAAATCAGCATTCAGAAAATGAAGATCATGGCATCTGGTCCCATCACTTCATGGAAAATAGATGGGAAACAGTAGAAAGGTTACAGACTTTATTTTCTCGGGCTCTAAAGTCACTGTAGATGGTGATTGCAGTCATGAAATTAAAAGATGCTTGATCCTTGGAAGAAAAGCTATGACCAACCTAGACAGCATATTAAAAAGCAGAGACATTACTTTGCCAACAAACATCTGTCTAGCCAAAGCTATGGTTTTTTTCAGTAGTCATGTATGGATGTGAGAGTTGGACTACAAAGAAAGCTGAGCACCAAAGAATTGATGCTTTTGAACTGTGGTGTTGGAGAAGACTCTTGACAGTCCCTTGGACTGCAAGGAGACCCAACCAGTCCATCTTAAAGGAAATCAATCCTGAATATTCTTTGAAAAGACTGATGCTGAAGCTGAAACTCCAATACTTTGGCCACCTGATGCGAGGAACTGACTCATTGGAAAAGACCCTGATGCTGGGAAAGATTGAGGGCAGGAGAAGAAGGGGACAACAGAGATTGAGATGGCAGGGTGTCATCAATGACTTGAAGGACATGAGTTTGAGCAAGCTCTGGGAGTTGGTGATGGACAGGGAAACCTGTCATGCTGCAGTCCATGGGGATGCAAAGAGTTGGACACAACTGAGCAATTAAACTGAACTGATCACAGTTAAATAGTCATTAAAGAGTAAGGTAAGTATTATTTTTAAATGTTAATTAAGAGCTATTAGAAGATAAGTTTATTTTAAGCATTCTATTTTTAAAAATGTTAGGCATCAAGTTGATGTTTGAGGATTCTGTGTTCCTTATCTTGATGAAAAACCTACAAATTTCATCCTTTAGCCTTGGAGTTTTTAAATTTAATAAATTTAAGATGGACTCAAATATATATACACGCACACGTGTACAAACATACACACAATCCATATGTGTATTTATGTATATATATGTAAATATGTGGGCTTCCCAGTGGCTCTACTGGTAAAGAACCTGCTTTTCAATACAGGAGCCACAAGAGGCACAGGTTCGATCCCTGGCTTGGGAAGATCCCGGGGAGGAGGGCATAGCTACCTACTCCAGTATTCTTGCCTGGAGAATCCCATGGACAGAGGAGCCTGGTGGGCTACAACCCACAGGGTCACAAAGAGTCAGACGCAACTGAAGCAATTTAATATGCACACATGCACACATGTAAATATGTATGTCTACACAAACATATGTACAAGAAAAGAAAAATTTACTGTACATGAGCAGATAGAAATGAAAAAAAGAGAAAGAGATGGACTGACAAAACTATTACTACACTTAAAGTCTCCAGTGATTCAGAAGGGCTTTTAACACCAGCAATATGGGGCCCTGAAGGAATCACTTCTGTGTGTTTCTGATGGAAACAATAGAATTTATTTCCACCAGGGAGACTCAGAGATAACAATCTTATTCTATTTTACTTAAGGCTTTCTAATTGTGTGCTGCTCTTGAGAAATTTTATTTCCAAGATTGCATTTCTGTAAACCTGAACAAATTTTATAATAGAGCTTTGCTTCACTTTTATTGAATACCCTCCCCCTTTCTTTCCCATCCTCCAATATATCGCAGGCAATTAAATCTTAAAATTAGGGAGTTTTTTCCAAGTAGGGAACATAATGAGGATGTATATCCATGAAGATCTCAGGGTAAATATTGATATGCTAATTACATAGGTAGGCGATTAATCAATGAAATATTCAAGACAATATGCACTTATTTCATCTACAAACATACAGAATTTTAATAATTGAATTAGATATATGGGCATGGTCATTTGATTTGAATATGTAGCTAGCACTAGGATTTCTTATAATTTCTGACTGCTTATTTGATGTTTCTGCTGTTTTGAGGAACTTACTGAACAGCACTGATCTCTATCTGAATCGTCATTTTGTAAGCATGTAATGGGTCAAATGGTTTTCTGGTGTTCTCCTGGACACTTCCCTCTAATCACTCAGTTATACTTATTCATCTTTAATAACTTTGTGTGTTGTCATTATTAAATGACCCATCAAGTTCTTGAATACCAGATACTGGTCATACAGGTATATACTAAATGTAAGATGTTTAATTTTCTCCATGAAATCTGGAAGATACATTGCTGCCTAGATCCCAAGATATCTTAGCTTACATTAAGGGCAAGTGACTTATTTAACAAATTATGAGTCTTTTCAGTGTCGTATTTTCTCTATCCTTTACATGTACAGTTATAGCACTTGAAAAACATTAAAGGAGCAAAGGAATAAGCCTTAAATTTAACACAGATCACATTTAAGTGCTTCTCTGGCCTCATGTACTAAGTTTTGCTCCTTATAGGATAATACAGCCAAACTAAACAAATTTCTGGATTCTGTGGGATCCAGTGCCACACAGTATAGAAAGTGAGTATTTCTAATCTTCAAAGGTATTTCTGTCATTTTGAGGACAAGCTTTATGTGTTTTATACATATTTAATATATTTATTACTTAAGTTAGCACAGATCTAAGTGGTAATAGACACTCAAAAACAGAGTTATTTTTTGGTTGTCATTTTGATGACAATGCTGAAATGTATTGAGTCACATTGTCCTTAATTTGCAATGAGTGCTTTATGAATAATAACAAACCTGCCATAACAATCCTATGAGATAGATTTTATTATTAACTCCAATCTATAGGTGTTGAAACTAAAGCACAGAGAGGTTAAGTAACTTACCCGAAGTTATACTGTAAATAAGGGGAGAAGTCAAAATTAAAATACAGACTGTCTGACTCCAGAAGTTATGATTTAACCATGATGGTATGCACCATTTACATTTTCATAATAGGTGATATATCACTTATGCATTAATATTATAGTCTTTCCATTTTATATTTAATATTGATTATAATGGTTCAATTTACACTATGAATTTTAACCATCATGAAAATAAGTTTCCAGGGAAATTAACTAGCATTCATGAGATCAACTTATTAAATTAAAACTAGTCTCCTGGAACACATCCCATATTCCTCACCTTGTGTCACATTACTTTCCAGGACAGCTCTGGTCCCGTTCGCAACTGGCACTCTCTAGTTCCTACACTGGGACCTTGATATTACAGTGCAAGTGATACTCAAATGTTTTAAAAACAACACAATCTTAAATTATAGTCATGCCTTAGGCTAAATTTGCAGACCAAGCAGTACAATGTCTATAAAGATTTAATTTGATCAGAAATGCAATAACTAAAAAACATAAGGGCCTGAAAATGGGCACTAGTGACTTCGCTGTGAACTTTTGTACTCATACAAAAAAAGGAAGTAAGTCCTTGAACCTCATGAGGGAAGCAAGCAGATAAAACTTAGACTAGTATTTAAATTGTAACCTCAATGGGAAAAAAAAAATATTTTTCCCTTAATAATGCTTTAAGATTAAAGTATATTTCACCTAATCATATTATTAGTGACACTAATATTATTTCAGTCAGTAATTTGGCCAATATATCTTTTTTTATCCCTTTGCTTTCAAATATTCTGCCATGATATTTTAGTTACCCTCTTGTATGTAGCATAAGGCTTTTGTAGGCAAATAATGGCTAAAAGACTTTCATTTCATGAGATCTCATTAATTTGTGAATGCTACCATACATGGAAAAAAGAATTTTGCATGTGTGATTGAGGTACTGGACTTTTAGGATGGGGTGATTAGAATGGATTGCTTGGGTAGGCCCAACCTAGTCAAATGATTCCTTAAAAGAAGACAAACTCTTCTGGTTGTGGTGAGAGAAAGACACAATAGAAGATGGGTCAACAGATGCAACATGAAGAGAACTTTACTTATCATTGTTAATAAAAACATTTGAATAAATATACAAGTAGTATTTATATAATATTATATTAAATGTTTAATATCATTTCAGTAAAATTTATTTTTTTCTTTACCATCTGAGCTACCAGGGAAGAATTCCACGGACAGAGGAGCTTGGCAGGCTACAGTCCTTGGGATTACAAAGAGTTGGACACAATCAACTGACTAACACTGTACTTTCTTTTTTTTTTTTTTTCTTTAGAAAAATTTGTTGTTGTTGTTTTGAAAGTTAATGAACCATGATACACGTCATTTATTTGTGCTTTAAAAAAAATTAGGTTTATTGAGGTATAATTAGCATACTAAAACTTCAGCTTTAATGAGATAATTTCACATAAAAATTTCAACTTAATGAGGTACAATTGACATGTAAAATTGTAATTTTTATCTTTAACTTCCTTATGTATTTATTTTTAAACATATATTGATCTTCAATACTAATTTACTTATGTATTTGCTTGTTTGTTTTTGTATTTTTGTTCTTCTTTCTTGACTTCATCTGGTTTCATTAAGATTTTTATTTGTCTTTCTTCCCTTCCATTAAATGTTGTTTTACTCATTAAGTTGTGTCTGACTCTTTTGCAACCTTATGGACTATAGCACACCGGGCTTTTTTGTTTATGTGATTTCCTAGGCAAGAATGCTAGAGTGAACTGCAATTTCTTTCTCCAGGGAATCTTCCAAATCCAGGGGCTGAACCCACATCTCATACATTGGCAAACAGATTCTTTATCACTGAGCCACTAGGGAAGCCCCGTTCCATTAAAGAGAGGGAAACTTTATGTTCACTTTGTATTATTTTTATGCTACTATTTTCAAAACTCAAACTTATTTTATATATTTATTTAAATCTTGAACAATACAAAAATAAGACATGTTTTCACTAATCAACTAAAACCTGTTATTTTAGTTACTGTTTTCTCCTTGCATTTAAATATTCTACAAAGTGTTTATTATTGTTATTATGATTATATTAGAGTCAATGATAGTTTGATTCCCACCCCCACCCCCCCAAGTTGTAACTCTTTCTTTGCTTGTAATTGTTTCTTTCAGCTCACTTTCCTTTTGGATATGATTTTCTTCTCACTGATTTCTAGTGTGTTTACCACAAAAAATCAACTAAACACAAAATGAATAAGATAGAAAATGAAGAGCCAAAATACACAGGACATACAGAATAAAATAGCAAAATGGCAGAAGAGTGGCCTTTCTTATCAGTAATTACATTAAATGCAAATGGATTCAACTTTCAAATCAAAAAAGGAGTGATTGACAGGTGGATTTTAAAAAAAGATCCAACTTATATGACATCATATATGTGGTCAGATTGACAAAATGGACACTAAGAATGAAGCCTAATGTAAAGTATGGCCTCTGGGTAGTTATAATATGCTGATACAGGTTCATCAATGTAACAAGTGTACCCTCTGGTAAGGGATGTTAGCAATGAAGAAGGTTACACCTGTGTATGGGCAGGAAGTATATGGGAAAATTTATATACCTTCCTTTCAATTTTGCTGTGAACCTAAAACTGCTCTAAATTGACTTAAATATCTTATTGAAAGTGAGCACTTATTCAAAGTGAGGAGAGGCAAAAAGGTATTCCATGTAAAAGGGAGCCAAAAGAGACCTGAAGTGGTTATACTAATATCAGACAAAATATACTTTAACGGAATGACATTATATGCTGATAAAAGGGTTAATCATTAAGAAGTTACAAAAATTTTAAGTATACATCAAGTTAAAGAGCCCCAAACCACAGGAAGTGAATTTCAGCAGAATCAAAGGGAAAAAATAGATGATTCTACACTATATAAGGGATCCCTTTAGTTCAGTAAGTGATAGAATATCTAGAGAGGAAATCAGCATGGAAATAGAGTGCTTGAACAACATTATAGAAACCTATGTGGCCTAGTAGACAAATATAAAACTCTAGTCTACAACAATGGAATATCACTCTAAAGTACACACAGAACACTCTCCAGGAATGAACATATTTTAGGTCACAAAATAAATGTCAAATATTTTTCAAAAGTGAACTCATATAAGGTATCTTCTCCCAAAACAATGGTAAAACACTTGAAATCATAACAGAAGAAAAACTGAAAAAAATCAACAAATTTGTGAAAGTTAAATACATTCCTTAACAGCAAATGGGTCAAAGAAACCATAAAGGAAATTATAACATGAAAATGGAAAAATGAAATTGGAAACACAACTTGTCAAATCTTAAATAATGCAGCAAAAGCGGTACTCAGCAAATTATAAAGTTATAAACACCTACACTCAAAAAGAGTGTGAACTCAAGTCAATAACTGAATGTTCTACTTAGAGGAACTAGAAAACTAAGCCCAAGGCTAGAAGGGGAGAAAGACAATAAAGATTAGGGTGTAGGGACTGAAACAGAGAAAAGGAAAACAAGTGAATAAAATCAATAAAACCAAACACTGTTTGTTTGAAGAGTCAAAAAAATTGACAAACATTTAACTAGACTGATGAGAAAAAGAGTAAAAATAAGTAAAATCAGGAAGAAAAGGAAAGACTATTAACTACCAAATTTAAAGAAACAAAAGTGTTTATAATAGAATATTGTAAATAATTATATGCCAACAAATTAGAATATCAAATTGTACTGGAAAATATTTCTAGAAACACAAAAAATATAAACTTGTTCAAGAAACAGTAGAAAATATCAACAGACCTAAAATAAGAGATTAACTTAGAATTCAAAAACCTACCAAGAAAGAAAAGTCCATTTCCAGTTAGCCTCATTGGTACATTCTATCAAACTTTTAAAGGAAAATTAATACCAATTCTTCTCAAACACTCCAAAATACAGAAGAGGAGAGAATCCTCCCTAACTCATTTTGTGAGACCATCATTACCTTGACAACAAATTAGATGAAGAAATCACAAAGAAATTTCCTGAATAACAATCTTTAAGAATATAGACTCAAAAAATCTTCTAAAAAATACTAACCGACCAATTCCAAAAGTATATTAAAATAATTATACATCATGATTAAGGGAGATTTATCCAAGGAATGGAAGTCATGATTCAATATAAGAAAATCAATCAATATATCACTTCAATAGAATGAAAAAAAAATGATCATTTCAATAGATGCAGAAAAAAGCTTGTGACAAAATTCAATGCACTTTCATGATAAGGGGAAAAAAAGCAATGAGCCTAGGAATTGAAGGGGATTTTCACCATATGATAAAGGACATTTATGAAAAACCCAAAGCTAACATCATATTCAGTGAGGATTGATCTTTAGATGCCTCTTGAAATCAGGAACAAGACAAGGATATCTCCCTTCACCACTGTATTAACTATTCTTTCTGAAAGTTCTGGCCAGAGCAATTAGCCAAGGGAAAGGAAGAAAGGCCATTCAAATTGCATAGAAAGAAGTAAAACTACTTCCGTTCACAGGTGACATGATTTTATGTATATTTTAAAAATCCGCAGAAAGATACCAAAACTAAGTCAATTTAGCAAAAGTTGCAAGTTACAAGATCAAAACTCAAAAATAAGTTATGTTTCACTAATAATGAACAGTTCATAAATAAATTTAAGAAAAAAATGATACTTTAGCATCAGTTCAGTCACTCAGTCGTGTCTGACTCTTTGCGACCCCATGAATCGCAGCACGCCAGGTCTCCCTGTCCATCATCAACTCCCAGAGTCCACCCAAACCCATGTCCATTGAGTCAGTGATGCCATCCAACCAGCTCATCTTCTGTTGTCCCCTTCTCCTCCTGCCCTCAATCTTTTACAGCATCAGGATCTTTTCAAATGAGTCAGCTTTCGCATGAGGTGGCCAAAGTATTGGAGTTTCAGCTTCAACATCAGTCGTTCCGATGAATACCCAGGACTGATCTCCTTTAGGATGGACTGGTTGGAGCTCCTTGCAGTCCAAGGGACTCTCAAGAGTCTTCTCCAACACCACAGTTCAAACGCATCAATTCTTCGGCACTCAGCCTTCTTCACAGTCCAACTCTCACACCCATACATGACTACTGGAAAAACCATAGCCTTGACTAGATGGACCTTAGTCGGCAAAGTAATGTCTCTGCTTTTGAATATGTTATCTAGGTTGGTCCTAACTTTTCTTCCAAGGAGGAAGCGTCTTTTAATTCCATGGCTGCAGTCACCATCTGCAGTGATTTTGGAGCCCCCCAAAATAAAGTCTGACACTGTTTCCACTGTTTCCCCATCTATTTCCCATGAAGTGATGGGACCGGATGCCATGACTAATAAACATGAAAAGATGCTCAACATCTCTCATTATTTAAGACATGCCAATCAAAAGTATAATGAGATTATTACCTCACACGGGTCAGAATGGCTATCATCAAAAAAATCCACAAACAAAAAATGCCGGAGTGGGTATGGAAAGAAGGGAATCCTCCTACACTGTTGATGGGACTGTAAATTGGTACAGCCGCTATTGAGAACAGTATGAAGGTTGCTTAAAAAACTAAAAGTAGAGCTACCATATGACCTGGAAATCATACTCTTGGGCATATATCTGGAGAAATACTTGATCCGAGAGGATAATGCACCCCAATGCTCGTTGCATCACTGTTTACAATAGCTGAGACATGGAAGCAACCTAAATGTCCATTGACAGAGGAATGGATAAAGAAGACGTGGAGCATCTACACAATGGAACGTTACTCAGCCACCAGAAACAAGGAAAAAATGCCTTTTGCAAAAACACGGATGAACCTAGAGAGTGCCATAGTGAGTGAATGAAGTAAGACAGAGAAGCAGAAATATTGTATGACATCCTCTATACATGAAATCTAAAAAGAGGAAAGAAAAGAAATTAAGTAACCCTCAAAAGAGAGTGAGACTTACAGAAAACTACTTATGGTTGTTGGGGGATAGGGATAGTTAGGGAGTTTGGGAAGGTCACGTCGCACTGCTATATTCAAAATACACAACCAACAAGGACCTATTGTATAGCAAAAAATAAACAATCAAAGCATTATGGCACTGGTATGAAGAGAGACATACAGGCAAAAGGGAAATAATTGAGAATAAATAAACCCATGTACCTATGACAAAGTTTTTGACAAAGTTATTAAACCTATTTAATAAAGAACAGCTCCTTAAATAAATGGTGCTAAAACTATTAAAAACTGAAATTGGATCCTTACTTCATGAAAATTAATCAATAGGAATCAATGACCTAAATAGCACAGCTAAAAACATAAACCTCTTGAAGAATATAATATAAACAAATCATGACCTCCAGTCTGGCAATGCATTCTTAGATATGAATACCAAAAACATAAGCAAAAAAGGAGGAGTAGATAACTTACACTTTTCCTAAATTAAAAACTTTTGTTTAACAAAGAACATTATCAAGGAAATGAAAGGACTACTTATGGAATGGAAGAAAATATTTAAAAGTTACATATTTATAAGGGTTAATATCTAGAATTTTTACTTAAAAACCTCCTACAAGTCAATAACTGAAAGAAAACAGCCCATTAAAAAGTGGACAAGTGAACAAAAGGCTTTCATAGATACTTCTCCAAAAATACAAATGAAAATGGTCAATTAAATAGGAAAAGATGCTCAACATCACTTGTCACTGGGGAAATGTAAATCAAAATCACAAGATACCACTTCACACACACATGGATAGCTAGAAGGATTTATTTTTAATCAAAAATAACTAATGCTAGTGAAAGTGAAGTGAGTGAAGTCGCTCAGTCGTGTCCAACTCTTTGCGACCCGTGGACTGTAGCCCACCAAGCTCGTCCATCCATGGGATTCTCCAGGCAAGAACACTGGAGTGGGTTGCCATTTCCTTCTCCAGGGGATCTTCCCGACCCAGGGATCGAACCCAGGTCTCCCACATTGCAGGCAGATGCTTTAACCTCTGTGCCAAATGCTAGTAGAGAAGCAAAGGAATTGGAACTCTCATATACTGAAGGAACATATAATGGTACAGCCACTGTGAAAAATGGCTAAATATTTCCTCAGAAAGTTTAACCGAATTATCATATAATCCAGCAACTCTACTGGAGAACAACTTATAGAATGGATACCCCCAAAGAGTTGGAAACAGGAATTCAAGCAGATACTTTTATGCCAATGTTCATTATAGATTATTACGATAGTCAAAAAGTAGAAACAATAAGTGTTCACCAACAGATGATGGATAAATGAAATGTGGCATATATACACAATAGAATAGTATTCAGCTATAAAAAAGAATGTTGTTTTTACACATGCTACAACACAGATGAACCCTGGCAACATTATACTACATGGAACAAGCTAGACAAAAAAGGACAAATAGTGTAAGATTTCATTTACATGAAATATATAGAATAGGTAAATTCGGAGACATAGAACATAGATTCAAAGTTACCAGTGGCTGGAAGTAGAGGGAAATGGGGAATTATTGCTTAATAGGAACAGAGCTTCTGTTTGAGGTGATAAAAGTTTAAAATAGTAGTGATTGTTGTACAACATTGTAAATGTAATCAATGTTATATTGTACATTCAAAATGCATGAATTGTACATTTAAAATGCAAGATTTTAGGTTGTACATATTTTATCACAATAAAAAGCTTTAATTTTATACATATACAAATATACAGATATACATATAAAACAATTCCTAACAGAGAGCAAACTTCTGGGGAGTGGGCAAAAGAATTTGGAGTATCAAGCGAACTTAAGTATTCACTTTATGATTTTTGAACTATTTTTATTAAAAAAACAGTACATTTACAATTTAAAATGTAATTTTAAAATAAAACTATATATTTGATAATTCTGAAAATGAAAATATGTCATCTATTATTTAAATTTAATGATGAAGAACATGGAATAAAACATAAAGCCAAAATATATAAAAGTTGATTAAAATTTGACTAAACATTTTTGTGATCACCTCACAATGTGCTGTTTCTACAATAGCATCTTTTCCACTTTTATTATACTCTATTTATTCATATATGGCCTTAACTGTATTCAACATGTATTCATTTATTCAGTGTTTACTGCATGCAAAGCTCTGTGCTGGCAATTTTCACATCTGGTACCTCATTAAGAAGAAAGCACTAGATTTATATTCAAAACTATATTTCTCACCAAACATCACTTGACTCTTTCCTTCAGCCCCAGTAGTGGCTCTATTTTCATTTTGACTCTGGGCCTCCATGAAAGTAAATAGGTTCAAAAGCTGCCATATAGATTCAAGTATTCTAGTCAAAAACATTCACTGTGAGTTTTAGATAAAACTTACATCTTCAAAATTATATTCAAAATGACAAGCTAGTAACATGTGTTGATTTGCAACAGGGCTCAGATGGTAAGGAGTCTGCTTGAAATTCGGGAGACCTGGGTTCGATATCTGGGTCAGGAAGATCCCCTAGAGAAGGAAACGACAACCAACTCCAGTATTCTTGTCCGGAAAATCCCATGGACCGAGGAACCTGGTGGGCTACAGACCATGGGGTTGCAAGAGTGTCGGACACAACTGAGTGACTATCACTTTCACTTATGAAACTTAAGGCACACTGTTTAGGAGATAATAAATCTCCCCTTTGAAAGAGGTCTTGTACTTGTTCTTAAAAGACGCAGAGATTAAGTTATTCAGCATCAAAACTTGTACACACAGAGTCCAGGAAAAATAGTTTCTTTTTTTATTCAGCATCAAAACTTGTACACACAGAGTCCAGGAAAAATAGTTTCTAGTTTAGATCTTGCCTACATGCTAAGTGTCTTCGGTCATGCCCAACTCCTTGCAATACTACGGACTGTAGCCTGCCAGGCTTATCTGTCCATGAGCTTCTCCAGGCAAGAATACTGGAGTGAGTTTTCATGCCCTTATCTTATGCAAGTAAAAACATATCATCACAGTCTAGCCTCCTTTAGAAATTAATAATAGTCATCACAAAAAGAATCTTAAAAAGCACATTTTCACTTTTTTTTTTTCAAACAGATGAGGAAGCACAGATTCTGAGTATAGGACCTGACTAGAACGGTGACCTCCCAAGGGCTGCATGAGGACACTGAGGCTGGATGTGGGAACCATGCTGATTTATCAGTTTTCAGTTATTTTTATTACGTTCCTGTGTGCATGCTTCTCACAAAGTAAGCAAGACACAGCAAAGTTAAATAAGTTACAGATACCGCAAATAAATGCATATGTAGCTACTTTTTTTTTTTAACGGGACCAAAGCTTCAACACAGTCTTTACTAAGACATAGAATATACAAAGAAACATCAGTATTTTTAATCATTTATAGCATTTTTCCTTATCATATTTGGTTATCTCTAATAAAGACCATGTATATATCTGATGTCTCCTCTGTGTTCTCATAGACAACTCAATTCCTAGATTCAGGTTACTCTGTTATTCCTTATTATTAGGCACAGGTTTTATTTAATGTGCAGAAGATACAATCTAGAGGTTTAATATGATTAATTTTAATTCAAATAACACAGAATTTTTTCTTTGGTAGTTATTCAAACAGTTGCCTGAAAGATGGGAACTAAGTCTTGACACATTGTTCTAACTTCACACACAATCACACAGGGTAGATCCTGGGGCCGGTTTTAAAGTAAAGAACTTCCTTGTGACAGCTAAATGCCAAAGCTGTGGTTTTGAAAATATAAAACCATTATTTGTTTTCTTTATCCCCTTCCCCACTCTTATATCTTCTGCTTCTCCTGCCCAATTTACAAGACTCGAGGCTTCAAAGACAAAGTATAACAACAACAACAAAAAACGCCTCAACCAGCATTGATTTTCATTATTCATATTTTATAAGATAAAAATTAGCTGACACAACTGAATAGTGAATATAGCAAGAGGTGAATAAACAAACATAATCAGATTTTCGTTTGTTTGTTTGTGGTCATCTCTGATAATGTTATTCGGCATAGATTTTTCTACTCAGGTAGAAGCTAAAAGCACCAACTGAAGAGAAAAGATTTTCGGTGTCAATGAAGTTAAAACATGTCAGCAGCAGTTCCTTCTGTGAATATTGTCTCACATGAAAGAAAGGATGGATTGAATTCATATCTGAAGCAAGACAAGATTTTCCATCTGACCTCATTATGTGCTTCTCTGGAGTGCATCCCTGGGTTTCTGCCGGAACTGCAATGTGTTGTGTGGAAACCAAATATAAAACACCTTAGTACTGCTGTTCCTGATGCATCTTAATAGGAGGGGGTATTTACTGTTTAGCCACAGTCATCTCTTAACTCTAAATGTCATAACGATGCGCTGGATCTCTTTGCTAAAGCAATCCCCTTAAGTGAAGGCATGTGCTAAGGAAAAGGGTTTATGCCATACTGCTGGAAGCAAAGATAAAGTAGCATTACTGTGTATCACAAAGATTTACATGGAGATTTTTTTATGGAAAGACTTTTAGAAATTTGACGGTTGCACCCTTATAAATAATTAAACATACAAATTATCACTGTTACATACAGCTGGCTTCCTTTTCTGTGAGCACTGGTAATTGATTCAACAATATATTGCTTAAAAGGTTTGTAGCATTTTTCTTTATTCCTAATCAAACTAGAAAATTATCCAGAGGTCAGAAATAATAGACAAGTTTTCTCTAGATTAATTTTGTGCTACATGGAGAGATTTCCTGTGTGATCTTGTACCATAAAAAAGGCATCTATTTTTTCAGCCTTGTTTGTGCAAAGGCTTAAATGTACATATGCATGTATATATTTGCCTATGTCATACTAATGGATAAAGAAACACGCCAGTGTTTATATCATTATTGTATGTAAATATATATGTTGTTATATATGCATCTATGGTTTATTTTTTAAATATAGTTAACACAGGGAACAGAGAAGGAAATGGCAACCCACTCCAGTATTCTTGCCTGGAGAACCCCAGGGACAGAGGAGCCTGGTGGGCTGCCGTCTATGGGGTCACACAGAGACGACTGAAGCGACTTAGCAGCAGCAGCAACACAGGAAAAATAATTTTGAATTTCAAAATGTATCATTGCTAAAATGTTTCCATAATATCTGAGCTATTCTGTAAATTAATTATCATTATCCTTTAGAATGACTCACTGGCAGTAAATGACTCAAAAGATGTCATTACATAGATGTCTATAGATACAGATTTAGATATAACACAGATATAATTAGATGTACTATTGTGGTGAAATTGATATCAATATTCTATAGTTCCACTTAATAAGTTGACATTAGTTTACATTTCTAGTAGCTACAGCAATATATTGTTAAATCAATGTTCACTTTATAAAATAATAAATAATAAAACTACAGAATCTAATGAATAGGTTAACTTGAACAAATTTTGAGGACTTAATGGAATCTTTTGGTCATTATGTTTGGCATGGAGAAGGCAATGGCACCCCACTCCAGTACTCTTGCCTGGAAAATCCCATGGGCGGAGGGGCCTGGTGGGCTACAGTCCACAGGGTCACTAAGAGTCGGACACGACTGAGCGACTTCACTTTGACTTTTCACTCTCATGCATTGGAGAAGGAAATGGCAACCCACTCCAGTGTTCTTGCCTGGAGAATCCCAGGGACAGGGGAGCCTGGCGGGCTGCTGTCTCTGGGGTCGCACAGAGTCGCACACGACTGAAGCGACTTAGCAGCAGCAGCATGAACTCTAAAAACCTCTGGCCTGCAGTGAGTCTTATATTTATCTCCTGAGGAGAATTAACTTTTTGAAAACTGAAAGGCCATGTGATCTGTGACATGATTTACTTTATTTTAAAAAGTAACTACTGTATTTCTTTTTTGAAGCAAATTCTAATTAAATGCATACCGCATCCCAAGCATTGTTCTTAATGCTGGGAAGCAGAGATTAAGGTAAGTTTCCTCCAACCAAGAGGCCACCCATCAAATAGAGAGCTCCCATCTAATGTGGAGCTGTTGTGAGAAATTAAGTTAAAAATTTACATACTTGATAGTTTACCTTCTAGGAAGTGGCACGTCATCCCTGACCCTTGGGGCACATGACTCATTTCCAAATATGAGAATCAGACAGAAAAATACTTTACAGTGGAGAAACCTAGTAAACACACCCTCAACCAATCCATGAAGACTAGCACTATCAGTGATGCCATGTGGATATTAAGTCTCTCCAACATGTGATAAGAATAGATCTTTATATTTCTGATATTCTTTCCAAAATTTATAACCCCAGACTAGTGTTGGAAAAAACTGAATAAACCTAGATTTAAGTGATGGTCCTTCATGGTATTTAGCCAGTACTCCTTGAGATTATCATGATAAGCAGGAAAAGCCTGAAACTCTTTCACAAACCAGAAGAGACTGGGGAACCAAAATAACCAGATGTAATGTGGTTCCCCGAACTGGGTTTTGAACACAAAAAGGACGTTCAGGAAAACCTGGTGAAATGCAAAAGAAGTCTAGCGATAAGGTGAAAAAAAATTTTTTTAATTACATATAAATTTAAATTCGAACAAATAGCTCTATGAAATTAAGAGGAACTGTCATTACACCAATAGCAAGTCAATTTTAAACTATCTTGCGGTGAAGAATGGGGGAAACTCAGCATTCCATGTAACCAAACCAGTGTCACCCAGCAAGTATGGTGTCACTGATGTTACAACATGTGAGTCCATATGAAATATCCTCAGCCAGTGGTTTGCAAAGTGCTTTTGGCAGAACAGTAGAAACTTCTGAAAGAGCAGTGTTGATTAACCTAAAGACATGGCACCAGGTATGTCTCTACCTCTAATTCAACTATACTGTCTCAGAGTCACACAATATTATATTTCACAAGAAGGATCCATGGCTTAGAACAAAACAGAAGAAAATCCATTTGAATTTAGGTAAGTGCTTACAGAACTTTTATGGGTATACACATCACAGGGCATCTTGGTCAAAGCAGACTCTGATTCAACAGATCTGGGATGAAGTCCGAGATTTTGCATGTCTAACAAATGATACCCACCCCAGGTGATGAGAGCACTGCTTGTCCAAGAAGGCACTTTAAGTAAGAGGGACATAAATCAAAATTTTAAATTGCTACCTTATCCATAATTTCATAGAGGGAAATTTGTTGTTATTTTTAAGTGAGCTTTATAAGTTTTACTAACATATAAAAATTTTCATTGATGGCTAATTTCTAGTTGAAAAAACATGAAATGGAATTTTTTGAGCTAGTCTTCTCCATTTCTGATCCCTCATACTCCTAATCTCATTCTTATTTCTCCTAACAACCCCCAGAAACTTCACCTCATATAACCAACTTCCCCTGACCACAGCCATCTCAGCCATCTCATCCTATAGCCAGTCATTTCAACAATAACAATAACTGAGATGTTCCTATGCTAATTACATTTTATCATAGCCCATGCCAAACCTGGTCTCAGGCAGTACTATCAGTTACATCTTTACAGAAAAAGGAGAAAAGTGGATGTTTCAACTCAGTTACATCACTCAGTCGTGTCTGACTCTTTGCAACCCCATGGACTGCAGCACGCCAGGCCTCCCTGTCCATCACCAGCTCCTGGAGTTTTGCTCAAACTCATGTCCTTTGAGTTGGTGATGCCATCCAAGTATCTAATCATCTGTCATCCCCTTCTCCTCCCACCTTCAATCTTTCCCAGCATCAGGGCCTTGTCAAATGAGTCAGTTCTTCACATCAGGTGGCCAAAGTATTAGAGTTTCAGCTTCAGCATCAGTCCTTCCAATGAATATTCAGGACTGATTTCCTTTAGGATGGACTGGTTGGATCTCCATGCTTTACATTTCATCTAGGCATTTGCTGCACATTTTTAAAATGTACTTCATGTTGATTCTTATTCCATTCTCAAAACTTTCTGCAACTTCACAGGCAAAATTTTATTTCAAAACTCTTAGGACTCAATCTATTTTCTGCTTCCCAGATTCTTGATCTTAAAACATCTTTGCCTCAATACTGATATCTCAAACAACTGAACAACACATTTCCTTCAGAACAGATGATCAATCAGTTTTGAATTAAACTGTCCTTGTTTTCCAAGAAGGTCACCAATGACCATTTGCCAATTCTCATGACATACTTTTTTGCTCATTTTAACATCTGATACCATGGGATAGCTGCTTTAAGAAATACTCTTGGATTTCTTCAACTTCAGATTGCTTTCTAAACTTCTATCTAGTTTTCTTATACCTGCTTTGCTGGCTTTTTAAAAAACTTTTGCTGTAAAAGGCAGTAGTTTGCAAAAGTTATATTTGACCTGTAGAATTCAATTACCTGATTTTGAATCTTGGTACAAAAGTTTTCTAGCTATATGATTTTAAGCAAGTTACTACACTTTAAGTGTTTTCATGTTTTCATCTATAAAATCTGGTTGCTCTTATCTATCTCATATGGCTGCTTTATAGATTACATGAGTTAATATGTAAAATGCCTAGAACTATGTCTGATAGATAGTGAGTGCTAGATAAATTGGAGAAGGCAATGGCACCCCACTCCAGTACTCTTGCCTAGAAAATCCCATGGAGGAAGGAGCCTGGTAGGCTGCAGTCCATGGGGTTGCCAAGAGTCGGACATGACTGAGCGACTTCACTTTCATTTTTCATCTTCCTACAATGGAGAAGGAAATGGCAACTCACTCCAGTGTTCTTGCCTGGAAAATCCCAGGGATGGAGGAGCCTGATGGCCTGCCATCTATGGGGTCGCACAGAGTTCGACACCACTGCAGAGACTTAACAGCGGCTAGATAAATGTCAATTAGTACTGTTACTTATCTGCAATCATTCTTTTACATAGTTTATCTGCCCTTCTTTCCTCAATCATCTTCTTTAAATGTTTCACATTTATCTGCACCTTTAACTCAAGAGTTTTTCAACATTACCAACATTAACAACTGAAGCTGGACAGTGCTTTATCATGAGACGCTGTCCTGCAGATTGCAAGATGGTTGGCAATATGTCTAGCCTTTATCTGTTAGATATCAGTAGCAACCCCCAAATGTAACACACACACACACACACACACACACACACACACACACACTTAATTGTTTCCAGACACTGCCAAATATCTCATGGGGCCAAAATAGCCCATAGTAGAAAATCACTGTTCAAATTCCTTTTTGTCTAAGGATATTTTCTAGGAATGTCTCTTTGATGCTCTGACATGTCCAAAGGTGAATTTACCATATTCTTCCCCCTAGACAAGTTTACATATTGTTTTATCTACTCTGCTAAATAAGTATGGTAGAAAGCATAGTAATCTTAATTTGTTTTCTCTCTCTTGCTTTCTACAACCTAGTAAATTGTGTTAACTATGCAATCCCAGTATTTGTTTTTCACCATTTATCCTTTAGGCATGCCCATGGAAATGATGAGAATCAGCCCTCATTTTTTCAACAGTGTTATGCCAACACCCCTCTCAGTGGTAGACATACTCTAATGTCAGTAAGACAGAGATCCAGGCATCATGAACTTCATATTCTAGTGGGGGAAATAGGTAAAAAGTAAATAGATTAATAAACTGTGTGATTTAGAGCAGTGATATATTTCATAAAGAAAATAAATCAGGGTGAGAGGATTAAAGAAGAACAGAAGATGGCCTTTTAATTAGGAGGTTAGTAAGGACGTCTTGGAGAAGGTGACACGCAAGCACTTTCTGTGAAGAGTTAAATTACGAAAAAATATGGGGATGGCACCAACCGAAATCAAAACCTTGGGGCGGCAATGAACTTGGCAGTTCTGAGAGAGAGCAGCAAGATCAAGGTGTTGGAGATTATTCAGTATCTGAGGTACTTCTTCAGATTTTAAAAGAAAGACAGTAACCAGATTCTAAAATAAATGCACAAGCAAAAAAATCCTTCATGTTACCAAAACTAGAGATGGGGCTAAGGTAATGAAATTTCAGTAAGCCATCTGATTACTTTGATTTTCATATTTTTATTTGTTTTTATTTTTAACAATAAAAATATATTGTGATTGCATATAAAATAAAACATCTTCAAATTTATTTATGCATTTTATAAAAATTCTCCATTTATAGAAGCTATATTCAACTCCTAGTTTAGAAAGCCATATTTATATGGCTTTATTTATTTTTATTTATTTATTTATATTTATAAAATGTCGACAGTTGTGTAAATAAATATACATCCAGAGGTACTTCAAAAGCATTTAAAAGACAAAATATTTTGAGATAATTACTACAGCACTAGAATTCTCCATGAAAAACATGTGAATTTTTGTGTAATATTCTTAAAATTAGCTTTAAAATCCAAACAATGCAACCAAAGAAATGATTTCAACATAGCAATTACATATGGTACTCATGTTATGTAATGGATTTAATATGTAAATAATATACTTTTTAAAATTAGCATAGTCCAAAAAATTAGTCCCAAATGTTAGCAGTGCCTGAAACAACAGTTAAAATTTAGGGTGTATCAATATTTTGCCTTCAAAACTTTTTTTTTGTCCCCTCCAAACTCTCCTTGCCCCTGCTCTAAGAATTCATTATTCAAACACTAAAACTTCCTTTGGGAAAAAACAATTTAAAAAATTGCCTGGGATGAATTTTACTAGATCACTCTGTCTGTTTTATGGTTATCGTTTTGTCACCTTTACTTTTTAGACTTGAGTTGTATGTACCCAGTTTCTCCAGGAGAAAGGGTAAATTAAGGGCAGAATGGCAGACCCAGTTTAGAAATCTGCTTTTGGTATTTAAGCCACAAATTCTTAATTCAATTTGAAGGTAGAGTTTTTTTATTTACAGATGCTCTCATTAGCCTTCTTGCTGTGGAGACAGATACCTTCCTTGCTTCTATTAGTCCCCACCAGATTAAATTACTTATCAGTTCAGTTCAGTTCAGTCGCTCAGTCATGTCCAACTCTTTGCTACCCCATGAATCGCAGCACGCCAGGCCTCCCTGTCCATCACCAACTCCCGGAGTTCACTCAGACTCACGTCCATTGAGTCCGTGATGCCATCCAGCCATCTCATCCTCTGTCGTCCCCTTCTCCTCCTGCCCCCAATCCCTCCCAGCATCAGAGTCTTTTCCAATGAGTCAACTCTTCTCATGAGGTGGCCAAAGTACTGGAGCTTCAGCTTTAGCATCATTCCTTCCAAAGAAATCCCAGGGTTGATCTCCTTCAGAATGGACTGGTATATCAGGGCATTTTTACACTTCCACTCAAGCTGGTGCTATGTAGTGGTGGCAGGGAGAAATACTGGTAGGGAGTGAATGGTTATCAAGAGAAAGTTTACTTTCAGTGTTAAGAATTAATTTAACTGAATTGGTGCAGTGAACGTGGTAAACACAATCCCCTCACTGTTGTTTGTCAGGGTGTGTTAGATCACCCTGGATTGCTTTGTCAATAATCTGCCTGGCCTGCGAGCTAAAAATCTAAGATTGCTCAGATGACTGACAGGCTGGAGATAGCTGATAATTCTAAGGAATTGGAGGTGTGAAATCTTTAAGGACCATGTCTACAGTATAAATGCCAGGGTATCTCCACATCACTCTGTACTTACAAAGGCAACAGCATTGTTAATGGCAGCCTGTCTGTCCATCAAGTTCGCTACCAGCGGATTTATCCCTCTTTCACTCCTTATCTTTCTTTGCTGTGTTTATTTCGAAACCAGCTGCAGAATAAATTGCCTCTTGTCTTCACCTCCTACACTGAGTACAATGATATGTTCTGTAAAGCTGAAAATCATGGTGTTTTTCGAGCACTCTTTTTCAGAACACTGACTTCTAATTTTGTTTGTTTATGAATATGTATCGTTTTTTTCTCCTGTGGGGGCTTTTAGCAGAACACTAAAAACGACTCTTATTTACTTGGCAAATGCTCAGGATCTAGATAAAGGTATGTGTGTGTGTGTGTGTGTGATATCTCATAGAGAAGAAATAAATAGAATTAAGATAATCATTTTGTTATTACCTTGAATAATTCATTAGCTCCACTCTGTTTTAATCAAATAATTAAAATTAATAAACAGCCAAATAAGCTGAAAACTTGTGTTTCTGTTAAACAAGTTTCAGAATTTAATGTTTTAGGTCTCCTTCCTTTATGCACGTCTGCCCATCTGTACATTTTTAACTTCTGAGTGGGAGTAAAGAAGATGATTGTGGTCAGGCGTTAAAATTTGTATAATGTCCAAGTTCTGACTATAAACCTGAACCTTCTCATGTTGCTGGTGGGAGCATAATTTGGACAAATTACTTAGGAAACTTTTTTGCTAAGCCTACTGTTAAGATGATCACACACATACTTTTGTACTAATAAAGCCTCTCCCCAAAATATACAGATATGCATTCTCTCAAAGACACGTAAAAAAATCAAGAAATATTTGTAAAAGCCAAACAACGTCCATAAAATATGTAAATAAATTATATACATAAAATATGTATAGTACATGTATAAACACTATTTTCAATACCGATAAAAGCACCTGAAGTGTGACCAGCACTAGGGTGGATTAGTAAAGCGCACTCTCTCTCTATATATATATATATTCATCCAATGGAATACTATATAGTGATGAAATGAATAGCCTACAGCTATCCATGACACATAACATGGATCTCACAGACAATGTGGAGTTGAAGGAGCCAGACACGTACACTCAATGGTCCTGTTCATGTAAAGTTAAAACCCAGTCACAAAAAACAAGCTAGAAGCGATCCCTGGGCATGCACTGAGTATGAGCAGACTCTGGGACTCTGGTAATGTCCTGTTTTTTTCACATGGAGGTGCTTAGATGTTGGGTTTGTGTATTTGTCTGTTGGCTTAAAATTTATGAAGATGTATACTTAACATTGGTAAATATTTCTGCATTTATGCTAATATTAAAAAAAAGTTTAAAGCTTTTAAAATGTGCATATTTTCAGGTAGCAATGCAACTATATGCTAAAATATAATTATCAACCATCTTCTACATTCTCACTAAAATGTGTTTCTTGGTTATTTGCAAAGGAAGACAAAGATTAACAAAAAAAAAAGAAAAAAAAAAAGGTGAGATGGGGTAAGAGGGCTTTAGATAAAGGTCACAGAGTACAGCCTATGGCCATACCACCCTGAATGGGCCTGATCTCATCAGATAAAGGTCATAATTTATGAAAGGTGCACATATATGATCTGGATAACAAACAGTTTTCTATTATGTCATAAGTGTTTAGACACACACACTGTGCATAAACACATGCACATTTATTTGTGTATATTTAAATGAACATTGTGGTTTCCTAAATTGGTAAATAATAAAGGCAAACATTCATCAGTCTTATTTTACAATACAAAAAATTATAATTTAATTTTGCTAATTATCTGATAGTCAATAGGCAGTTATTGTTATGACTGGATATTATATGCAGTAACAGAAATACCATCCTTTCGTTCGTAGAACCTTTTTGAGCACATATACTTCTAAGCTGAGCATTGTGCTAAGGCCAAGGATATGAGTATTGATAAGATGCAGTCTTTGCCTTTCATGAACACAATGACCTTTTTCTTTCTGTAAACTCGTCAGCTATTTAATATTTACCAGTATCTTAGAGCTATTTCAGCATGTTTCACTGACTGCAGTGTCTGACTTGAAACATTGCCCAGTGGTCTACATACATTTTTAAAATCTGAACCTTAAGAGGTGCATTAGTCAACTTGGGCTGCACACACGAGATGGTTTAAACAACAGATATTTCTCACAGTTCTAGAGTCTCCTTCCTGGCTAGCAGATGGCTGACTTTTCTTTGCAGCTTCCTCATACGGCTGAGACAGAGAATTAATTGTCTAGTCTTTTCTGCTAAGGACACTAATCCAGTCATGAGGACCCCACTCTAAAGACCTCATCTAAACCTAATTACTTCCAAAGGCTCCCATCTCAACATACTGTCACACTGGAGGCTAGAGCTTCAACAGATGGATCTGAGGGGGCAAACAGACATTCAGTCCCTGATGAGAGGCAATATTTGACAATGACATATTTTAAAAGAACTGTATTTCTCTGTATGAGGCTCCTGAATTTACATTACTGCCCTCCCCCCTCCCTTGGCTGTTCCTCTTTAACAATGACATGAAAAAATAGTAAAGAATATATTTGCCGATTCCAATTCATTTTGTACCTGTGACAGTAATTATGCAGGTAAATTCATTATTATCATTAACACTAGATTTTTCTCATTACCACTGCTTTGATATAAAATGAATGAACAATTAGAACAGAAATTTATTATCACAATTGTCTGGTACATCAAAAATGATTTTATTCCTTAGAACATCATCTCAAATTGTCAAGCTAAATGGAAGAAGTAGTTTTTAGAATCTAAAATTTGATTTAATTTTAGTTAATATTTTGTTTTTCAGAAAAGCAAGATCTCTGTCATTTTGAAAGTTTCAGTAACTTTTTTTTTCCAAATTTTTTGTTTTGTATTGAAGTATAGCCGATTAACAAACAATGTTGTGATAGTTTCAGGTGAACAGCGAAGTAACTAATTTTTTTTAATGTGGAAACTTTTAAGGAATATTTACCATCTCAGTTTTGTCTTAAATAAACTCTTTTCTAGTTGAGCTACATTTATAACAATGCAAAGTTGGATCTCCCTATGGATCTTTCTAGTAGTAATCCTACCTCACTATTAAATAAGCCATCTTCCCTGGTGGCTCAGTGGTAAAGAATCTGTCAATGCAGGAGATGTGGGTTCATTCCCTGGGTCAGGAAGATCCACTGGAGAAGGAAGTAGTAACCACTCCAGTATTCTTGGTTAGGAAACCCCATGGACAGAGGAGCCTGGCAGGCTACAGTCCATGGGGTCACAAAGAGTCAGACACAGCTTAGCAACTAAAACAACAACAAAAACAGCAGCAATTAAACCAAACATATGCATTTAATATACTTCAGTATCTTATATTATGTCTGGCTGTATGTCATCAATGCCAAATTTTGTAAAGGTCTGAAATATTTGGACTACATATGTTTGAACATACAAATGTTAGAAAAGTGAAAATCATGTGTGTCTCCATATATCTGTTGGGGTATAATCAGAATAGATCTGAAACAAATCTTTTATTCACAAAAACTTACAGTATGTGCGTGTGTGTTTTCACATCTCAATTATTTCAGAAATCATGCTCTGCCAGATCAGTGTGTGGAATGAACACTGTGAAGACAATTGGTTTGTTTGTTTTTTTTTCTCCCTTGGGCTTTGAACAAGTTGTGGTATGTATTGGGAAGCTTCCAACACCTGAGTCATCATTTCAAAGAAGTGGCCCAGGAAGACACAACGAGTTGGGTGTAGATGACACGCTAAATTAAACCAGTTTGCTATCTTTACTGCTTCTGTGATTGCTAACAGATAATAATGGCTGGTGAAAAGTGAAAGTGAAAGTTGCTCAGTCATGTTCAACTCTTTGTGACCCCATGGACTATACAGTCCATGGAATTCTCCAGGCCAGAATGCTGGAGCCATTCCCTTCTCCAGGGGATCTTCCCAACACAGGGATCAAATCCAGGTCTCCCAAAATGCAGGCAGATTCTTTACCAGCTGACCACCAGAGAAGGCCTAGAATACTGGAGTGAGTCATCTATCCCTTCTGCAGTGGATCTTCCTGACCCAGGAATTGAGCCAGGGTCTCCTTCATTACTGGTGGATTCTTTACCAACTGAGCTATGAGGGAAGCCCCATAGTGGCTGGTGAGTCTTAATAAAGGATGTGAAAGGATACTCTGAATGAGGGAACACAATATGCACAGGCATGGAAATGAGAGATGGTGTCCCAGAAACTTTGATTGGACCAATCTGGAAAATAAACAGAGCTAATTTAAAAGGGAGTAATAGCAATAGCCAAGACAGTGCAAAAGAATCTTCCTGCCACTGCAGGAGACCCAGGAGACAGGGCTTCAACCCCTGGGTCAGGAACATCCCTTGGAGAATGAAATGGAAACCCACTCTAGGAATCTTACTTGGAAAATCCCATGGACAGAGGACCCAGGCAGGCTACAGTCTATGGGGTTGCAAAGAGATGGACGTGACTGAGCACACAAGTCGCTCAACAGTGTCCACCTCTTTGTGACCCCATGGACTATACAGCCCATGGAACGATCCAGGCCAGAATACTGGAGTGGGTAGCCTTGACTTTCTTCAGGGGATCTTCCCAAACCAGGGATCAAATCCAGGTCTCCCGCATTGCAGGCAGATTCTTTACCAGTTGAGCCACAAGGGAAGCCCAAGAATACTTGAGTGGATAGCCTATCCCTTCTCCAGTGGATCTTCCCAACCCAGGAATTGAACCAGGGTCTCCTGCATTGCAGGTGGATTTTTACCAACTGAGCTATCATGGAAGCTCAATCATCAAAAAAGCAAGAGAGTTCCAGAGAAACATCTACTTCTGCTTTATTGACTATGCCAAAGCCTTTGACTGTGTGGATCAAAACAAACTGGAAAATTCTGAAAGAGATGGGAATACCATACCACCTGACCTGCCTCTTGAGAAATCTGTATGCAGGTCAGGAAGCAACAGTAAGAACTGGACATGGAACAACAGACTGGTTCCAGATAGGAAAAGGAGTACATCAAGGCTGTATATTGTCACCCAGCTTATTTAACTTATATGCAGAGTACATCATGAGAAACGCTGGGCTGGATGAAGCCCAAGCTGGAATCAAGACTGCCGGGAGAAATATCAATAACCTCAGATATGCAGATGACACCTCCCTTATGGCAGAAAGTGAAGAAAAACTAAAGAGCCTCTTGATGAAAGTGAAAGAGGAGAGTGAAAAAGTTGGCTTAAAGCTCAACATTCAGAAAACTAAGATCATGGCATCTGGTCCTATAACTTCATGGCAAATAGATGGAGAAACAGTGGAAACAGTGGCTGACTTTAATTTTCTGGGCTCTAAAATCACTGCAGATGGTGATTGTAGCCATGGAATTAAAAGATACTTACTCCTTGGAAGGAAAGTTATGATCAACCTAGACAGCACATTAAAAAGCAGAGACATTACTTTGTCAACAAATGTCCATTTAGTCAAGGCTATTATTTTTCCAGTGGTCATGTACGGATGTGAGAGTTGGACTATAAAGAAAGCTGAGCGCTGAAGAATTGATGCTTTTGAACTGTGGTGTTGGAGAAGACACTTCAGAGTCCGCTGGACTGCAAGGAGTTCCAACCAGTCCATCCTATAGGAAATCAGTCCCGAATATTCATTGAAAGGACTGATGCTAAAGCTGAAACTCCAATAATTTGGCCACCTGATGTGAAGAACTGACTCATTTGAAAAGACTCTGATGCTGGGAAAGATTGAAGGCAGGAGGAGAACGGGATGGCAGACGATGAGATGGTTGGATGGCCTCAGCGATTCAATGGATGTGAGTTTGAGTAAACTCCGAGAATTGGTGATGGACGGTGAGGCCTGGTGTGTTGCGGTCCATGAGGTCACAAAGAGTCGGACCCTACTGAGCGACTGAACTGAACTGAGTTGAGCACACAAGACATAGAAACAACCTAAGTTTCCACTAACAGATGAATGGATAAAAGACTGGTATTTGTAGCAATGTGGATGAACATGGAAGATATCATGCTAAGTGAAGTAAATCAGAGAAAGAGAAATATTGCATGGTGTTGCTTGTAGGTAAACTCTAAAAAATACAGCTAGTGAATATGCCATGAAAGGAGTTTCTTCACTTTTTGATAATAGGGACATTCCTAAAGGGCAAGTGCCAATGTCCAAGTGCTTATCAAGTGTCTATTTTCATCCCCTATGTTGATATCATACTGTCAGTTAAATCAGACTGCCAAAGCTAGAGTCATTGTTGGAAGGGATCAGACAAAGGAGTTGGGCTCATGGAGGCCATTACTGTAACAAAATACTACAATAGCCTATTAGATTAGATGAAGTAATACACAAAAAGTCATTACTGTATGCCTAATACATAATAGGTACTCAATAAATGTTGACTACTATTAACACTTAGTAATGTTATCCATGATTATACATTTAACTGTCATCCTCACAAAGGAGCTATTTTATTTACTCCTTATAAACTGGTTTTAACAATGCTCTTGTGGTCTGCCTGTTCTTTCCCAATACTCAGTCTTGACTCAAGACTTGGTATTTGGATTCAGCTCCTAAAGAATTTCAGTTTCAAAATGGATCAATAAAATGTAGATATTTTACCAAATATTCCTTAGGGCAATAGATAAAATTTATACTATATGCCATATCCTGAAACATACTTAAATTCTTCCTTAGGATTTCTTTATCTTTGTCAAATTCTCCTGTCCTGTCCTATGCTTTTTCTCCTCTCTATTAAGCCTCCAAATTGCTCTCTTCTGTCCAAACCTGTTCTCATCTTCCCCAAGTATCCATTACTCAGGTAAACAAAGGTCTGATTGGTAGCCTTAATTAAAATTATATCTTTCTTCTCTCAGATATGTCCCCAGTCACATCCCTCTAACCTATTCAAGGAGAAGAGGGAAAAATCTCAGAGTTTCAAGTCAGATATTGCTTAAAATAAAGAAAAACAAATTAAAACAATGTTAGAGATCAGACCGTCTAATAAAATGCAAGGTAGGTATTAAGGAAACAGAGAATAACAAGATAGTTTCAAAGAAATTATTAGTTCTCATGTCAAACTTTTCCAGCTGATCATAAACAAAGTACTAAGAGAATCAGTCAACACAAACATGTTCAAAGTGCTCCAGGAGCACACAGTAGGAAGTGCCTCTGAACGTCCGTGAAGTGGGCTTTTATTCCTGGTAGAATAGGCCAGCATCCTGTGTCGGTAGTGTCACGCACAGTGCTTTCTTGAAGCCCTCTACTTATTAGAGTGTTTTCTTTTGTGTTTCTCTTTCCCCCCCTCTCTCTCTCTGAACTTGAACTGATTGCCTCTGTTGTGTACTAACTGCAGACCTTCCCTGTGATCCCTGACACAGAATCAAACCCCCAGTTTCTACTCTCACACCTGCTATTACCCTTTCCTTCAAACACACCATTTATCCTGACAGTAAGTAAACCCTTCTGGAGAAGTATTCCTTGTGGAACTGTAGTTTGTCTTTCGGATTATCTGAAAGATCAGTTTTTAAGTTCTGATTTGATACTAAATATAGGTCTATTCCTTCTATGAACAAGCTTAGAATGGACCTTTTTATTGCCGGTGGAAAGCACACCGGAGGAATAATAGTAAGCAACATTTTAGTTTATGTATAGAAACTTTTGAAATCTCCTATTTTGTCACATTAGTCTGATGTGAAAGATAAAGTTGCTCAAGAAATGCTATAAAACTGGCCTCTATATACTTCTAAGTGCAAGAGACATTGGCTGTTGGAATAAATCCTCTGTTGATCAACACCTTTTTCTTTTTAAGGAAAAATAACAACAGAAAAGAGTTGAGAAAGCTTTATAAGGTAGGCAAGTTGCTGGGTTTTTTTAATTTTTGTTTTTGTTTTTGTTTTTGTTTTTTTTGTATTTTGTGAAACACAGGACTTCTAGACAATATAGTTACCATTGGTTCGAGGAAGGAATAATGTTTTGTTTTATACATACTTGATGGATTTGAAATGACATAAAAAGCTATTAATAACACTTTTCTTTGTTGAAAGCATTTGTTAACTAGATTGTTTATAACAAGATTATCTTGTAAGTGAGGTAAATACCACATTTTGGACCTTGATAAATTAGCACAACTAAGAGAGAAACTGTAGAGGCAAGGACATGAACAAATTGGTATGAAAGGTCACAATCCCCGATTATGCTCCTATACTCATAACTTTGCATTTCTGTAGGCTTTTTATGTTCCTCAACATCACTCAGTTTATTTGTATGCTCAATGTAATTAAGTTATTTTCTCATATGCAAGATATCAGACTATGTATTTACTAATTTATATACTGAAAACAGTTCTTCCCTCCTCTAATTTCCAGCTAAAATTTAAATGATATATACTTATCATATATTGTGAAATGTGGGGTTTTTTTAATGAGATTTTACATTTTCACTGAGGTTTCACACATAACAAAAGAATCGGTAATCACTAAACTAGTGAGGGGAAATGAATAGATATTCAGATTTCCATGAAAATTTTAATCTGAAGTTAAGAAATTGATCCTTTAAATGTCAGAGATGGTTGCAACTTTATACCATACACAAAACAAAGTCAAATGCATTAAAGAATTGAACATCAGACCTGAAAACATAAAACTCCTAGAAAAGAACACAGGCAGTAAGCCCTTCACAGTCTTAGTGTTGATTTTTTTTTTTTTTGATTTGACACTAGAAACGAAAGCAAAAAATAAATAAAAAGGACTACATAAATCTAAAAAGCTTCTGCATAGCCAAGGAAACCATTGACAAAAAGAAAAGATAAATTATTTGATGGAAGAAAAAATTTATAAATCATTCACCTGATCAGGAATTAGTGTCTAAAATACAAAAAGAACTCATACAACTCAGTAGCAAAAAACAAATAACCTGGACAGAGGATCTGAGTTAATTGATATTTTTCTAAACAAGACATACAGATGGCCAAAAGGTACATGAACATGTGCTCAACATCACTAATCACCAGGGAAATATAAATCAAGTCACAATGAGGCATCACCTCACACTTGTTAGAAATAGATATTATGAAAAAAATAAGAAGTGTTCGTGAGGACATGGAGAAAAAAGGAACCCTTGCACACTCTTGGTTGTACAACCACTATGTAAAATAGTACAGAGGTCCCTCTAAAAAAATTAAAAATAGAACAATTGTATGATCCAGCAATTCCACTTCTGGACATTTGTCCGAAGGAAATGAAAACACTAACTTGAAAAGGTATCTGTACTCTCACATTGTCAGCATTATTTACAATAACCAAGATATGAAAACAGCCTAAGTGTCTACCAATTAACAAATAAAGAAACTGCGGTACAAATAGGCAATGGAATATTATTCATCCATAAGAAAAAGTAAATACTGCCGTTTGCAACAACATGGATGGACCATGAAGGCACTGTGCTATGTGAAATAAATCAGAGAAAAACAAAGCCATATGATGTTACTTATGTGTGAAATCTAAAACAAAAAGAAGAAAAACAACAAACTCCCCCAAATGAACTCATGGATACAGAAAACAGGTTGGTGGTTGTCAGAGGCGGGAAGTGGGATTACAGGTGGGAGATGTGAGTGAAAGTGGTCCACAGGTACAAGCCTCCAGTTATAAGTCCTGGGGATGTAAGGCACAGCATGGTGAGTCTAGTTAAAATCCCATCCTGGATATTTGAACACTGCTAAGAGAACAGATTTGAAAAGTTCTCATCACAAGAAAATAATTGCAACTGTGTGGTGACGGATGTTGATTAGATCTAATGTGGTGATCATTTTGCAGTATATACATATATTGATACATTACGTTGTACACTTAAAACTAACATAACATTATGTTAATTTTATCTCAATTTTAAGAAAAGAATTGCAGAAGAACTAAGTTAAAAGTTGAATACTGCTTGATGTAAAAACTGATTATGAAGCTACAGTATTCAAAACAATGTGTATGGATGCCTCATAGGCAACGACACCAGTGGAATAAAAGAAAACATAAAGACAGATACACACACACACAGCTATCTAACTTAGGCAAAATTACTACTGCAATGAACTGGAATCTGAAAAATAAGCATTTTTTGCTCAAAGTAATCCATTTCGGGAAAAATCATTAAATCCAACCTCACCTGATACACAAAAATCAAGTAACATGGATCATAGACCTGAATGTGAAAGGCAAATAGTAAAGCTTCCAGAAGATAAAATAAAACTATCTTCCTGACCGAGAATAGACAAAAATTTCTTTAATAGGACTTTAATCATGGAAAACAATAATCCTAAAAAAAAAATAGAGGTTGAACTACATTAAAATTAAGATATTATTTTTGTTTTAAAAGGTAGAAAATTAAAATACAAGATATAGAGTGGGAAAAGGTTTTTATATACATAAGATGGACTTGTACCTAATACTACATTTAAAAAATTCCTGCAGTAAAAATAAAAGATAACTGATAACTCTATAAAAATATACAAAGGACTTGAAAAATACTTCACAAAAGAGGATATGTATACTTCTATGCATGTGAAATTGAGGCATGAGGTAGATGCGCTCCACAACCTCCCCCCACCCCCCCACCCCGCCCCAACTCTAATGGAAAGAAATTTGAGTTGATTTCCTATGAGCAGAAACTTCAAAATATCAAAACAGGACAATGGAGAGAGGAGGCTGGGCCCTACCCAGATAAAAGATAAGAGGCCGTATAGTTTTCATTCTCAAAGTCAAGGAAGCCTTCCCAACTAGAAAGTTCCTTGGATGTCAAAAAGGAGTGTACCACCACACAGTAAGTGATCTTGGCTATGAGATGAATATACGCACATGGGAGGATCCTGAGATAAGCCAAATACAGACTAAGAAGCAGGCAAATTAAAATGGTTCACCAAAGGAAACCTAGAAGAGATGCTCATAGCAGATAAGTTAAACTACCACAAGGGCGTGACTCTCTCTCTCTGAGTCCGCCTGCGGTCTATCCACACTTACTGTACTCTTCTCTTCCTAATAAACTTTTACCGGTCTCACTACTCTCCATCTTTGTGGGAATTCTTTTCTGAAAAAGCAAAGAGCCAAGGTCTTGTCACTGAGCCCTGGTCTAGCGGTTGATTCAGTGCTCTCACCCCAGAGACCAGAACTCAGTCTCTGGCTGGGAATCAAAGTCCTGCTTCAAGCTGCTGCAGGCGGAGGCTGCTGGAGATCAAAATGCTGATCAACTTAATTACTTGTCAGCAAAGCACAAACTAACTACACACCCATAAGAATGGCTGAAAAGTATTGACTCCACTGAGCTTTAACAAGACTGTAGAGCAAATGGAATTCTCATTCAATGCTTGTAGAAATTGGTACAAATACTTAGAAAACTTATTGAGCATACCCACTAAACACTACCTATGATCCATTATTTTTTTTAAATGAATGCACCAATATATGGTGTGTACAAAACAGTTTGAGAAAACAATGCCATTAGATTAATATAAACATTTTAATTATATATATTAGTCTTTAGAATTTAGCGATCACATGCAAATCTCAAAAATGTTATAAAAGAGAAGTGTAATTAATGAAATATAACCTACCATATCTGTTAACATCTTAAACTACTTCTTCCCAACATTCTTCCAAGTGGAGAAATATGCTATTATAACATGTATTTTTAAAAATTGAAACCATGCTGTTACTAGACACATAGTGATGTTTCTGGCTTTTATCACTTTTATACATTTTAGAAGTGTTTTATAAGATTTTTATTTTGTTTTGGATATGTGTAAAATTCACACATTTTAAACTATGAATAACAAATATGAGTGGAATTGTTATACTACAGTAAAGAATAGAAACATTTTAAAGCTATGAAACATTTTATAAAATCATACAGTGTTAAATTTATAACAATTTTATGCCACTCAGTATAGCAGAACCCAGACCACATAATACACAAAATTGTTAGCTATAAATATATATATATATATATTTTACATATTTTCTTAGAAATGAGGTTTTGTCTTTGTGACCCTTCATAGCTCTCTCTTATTTTTATGAATGATTATTGTTCAATTTACTCACTGGTGGTTAAAACATTTTTATAAATGACTAGTGAGAGTCTCTTATAAATTACGGATATTAACATTTCCTGTAACACTGCATATAAATTTTATTTCTCATCTTGCTAATTTAAAAACTTTTAATGTAACATAGTTGAAGTGGTTTATTTCTGTGTCACCTTAGCCAGGGTAGGAATGTTTGAAAATCTCCAGTACTATGTGGTTCTAGATTCATATTGGCCACAAATAAAATCTGAATGAATTTGGAAGGTAGAAGTGAAGCAGCAACCATATTTCTTATGCTCAGAAGATGACTGTAGAGTACCACACACTATGGCATCTCAAACTGTACTCACTCATCTGCAGTCTCATTCTGATGATGCGGGGAGCCTCCTTCCAGCTTCCTATGGTTCTGGGCCAGGTGGGTGTATAGGCCATGGTAAAGGGCTGCAGCTTTCCGGGCATGTTTACCCTGCAGGAGTTGGAGCCAAAGAAAGATGTTGATTCTTGTTCATTATAGTGACTCTTTTATCCTAGGTATTGTGTGTATCCAGCTTCCCTTTGTACTACTGATCTGACTGATACCTAATGGCTAATAGCTAATGGTTTCACTCTCAATATCAGAGCATCTCAGAGATGCCTATTCCAATTCAAATAAGTGTGTGAGTTCTAATCCTTGTATAGAAATGTCTTATTCTGTATTACTTATGTTCTTCTGCTTCTTTAATCAAACTGATGCAGAAACTGTGGATGGAAGGACTTCTAGATATGTGTTATCCTGCACAGAACCCACTATTCACATGTGGCTGTACAGCTGATATAAGACTCATCAGAACCAAGATGTGTTGCATCTATAAAACACACAGGAGATTTCAAAGGAATAAGAAAAACAAAAACATCTCAATTTTTATATTGACTACATACCAAGATGCTAATATTTTAGATACAGTGATTTACATTTAAAAAATTATTAAAATTAATTTCACTTAAAAAAATTAATATATGGCTACTAAATATTTTAACAATACAGATGTAGTTTGTATTTGTGGGTTACATATCTTTTTTTTGGATAGGAATATTCTAAAAGGTAGAAGACTAGTAATGAGTTCCCAAAATTGGCTCTCAACTATATGGAATTGGTCTCTGATTTGATAAGATTAAAGGTATCAAGCGATTTCCCTGGTGGTCCAGGGGCTAAGATTCCATGCTCCCAATGCAGGGGGCCCAGGTTCAAACCCTGGTCAGCGAACTAGGTCCCACATGCTACAACTAAGAGTTCTAAGACCACAAGTAAGATCCAGTGTAGCCAAATAAATATTTTTTAAAAACTAAAGGTTTTATGACTATTTTAATTGGTAAATGGAATACACATAATACAAGGAAATGAAAGTTGCTCAGTCATGTCTGACTCTTTGTAACCCCATGGACTATAGAGTCCATGGAATTCTCCAGGCCAAAATACTGTAATGGGTAGCCTATCCCTTCTCCAGGGGACCTTCCTGATCCAGGAATTGAACTGGGATCTTCTGCATTGCAGGCAGATTCTTTACCAACTGAGCTATCAGGAAAGTATCAGTAATTTGTATACTTAATCATCAGCTGTAGACAACTGTAGTAAAGTACCTACAGAAGGCAATGCTTTGGTCGAGCAAGTAGCTAGCTATTGAATATCACAGTAAAACTAAGGCATATGCCGTATTGGCATGGGTGGTTTCTTCTAAATGCATTGAAGAACTTGGGGAGAAAATTGTTAATACAGGGCTTGAAATTCTCATCCCACGATCTGGGTAAAGGACAAGAACGCTATGGCTGCTCCCAAATGCTACCTTTTGTAGCGACAGGGTCAAAATTTTTGGAAAAGAAATGAAAACTCTAATTCTGAAGATGACTGAGTTTCAGTGAAAATTATACTGCCAAAATTATGGGTTCTGCAATGCTAAAGTCTGAGCAGTCATCAGGAAGAAGTCAGGCACTGAAAATGAAATGACACAAGTAGCCTGACTTTAGTGAAACTGAAGACATTAAATCCCTAAATTCTGCTGAGCTTCCTTTGCCAGTAGATGACACCTCTCTTCCCCTAGTTGAAGAAGCTTGCCTGTCTTTGAATAGAGAACATTGCAAAGATTTGGACTCAATGTTTTAGCTCAGGTAGTTGGGAGTGACTGGAGAGGACTGATTTACTGACTGAAACCAAGAACTAAATGATGTCTATAGACTTGTTATGGCAAAGGATTTGCATAATTTAACAAAGCTATGACTCATGCTGTGCAGGGTCAACCAAGACGGATCAGTCATAATGAAGAGTTTCGACAAATCATGGACACTGGAGGAAGAAACAGCAACCCACTCCAGCATTCTTGCCTGAAGAACCACCCCAGGAAAAGTATGAAAATGCAAAAAGATAATGACGCTGGAAGGTGAGCCCTCTAGGTCAGAAGATGTCCATTTGCTATTGGGGAAGAGTGTGGGCAATTACTAGCAGCTACAGAAGAATGAACTGGCTGGGCCAAATCAGAAACAACACTGCTTTCCAGGTGTCTGGTGGTGAAAGGAAACTTTGATGCTGTCAAGAAAAATAACACATAAGAACACGGAATGTTAGGTCCATTCATGGTGAGCTGGACATGGTCAAGCCCAAGATGCCAAGAGTGAACATCAACATCTTAGAAATTAATGAACTAAACTGGATGGGAATGGGAAAATTTAATTTAGATGACCATAATATCTCTTACTGCAGGAAAGAATCCCTTGAAAGAAAAGAAATAGCCCTCTTAGTCACCAAAAGAGTCCAAAATGCAGTTCTAGGGTGCAACCTCTAAAATGACAAAATGATTTTGGTTTATTTAAAGGCAAACTATTCAACATCACAGTAATCCAAGTCTATGTCCCAACCACTGATCCAAAGAAGCTGAAGCTGACTAGTTTTATGAAGACCTACATCCCCTTCTAGAAGTAACAACAAAAAAGATGTCCTTTTCATCACAGGGGATTGGAATGCAAAAGTAGGAATTCAAGAGATAATTGGAATAACAGGCAAGTTTGGCCTTGGAGTACAAAATGAAGCAGGGCAAAGGCTAACAGAGTTTTGTCAAGAGAACATGCTGGTCATAGTAAACATGTGTTTTGAAAACATGAGAAACGACTCTACATATGGACATTAACAGATGGTCAAAATCAAAATCAGATTGATTGTATTCTTTACAGTCGAAGATGGAGAAGCTCTATACAGACAACAACAACAACAACAAAAAGACCTGGAGCTAGCTGTGGCTCAGATCATGAACTCCTTATTGAAAAATTCAGGCTCAAGTTGAAGAAAAAATGGAAATCACTAGGTCATTCAGGTTTGACCTAAATCAAATCCCTTGAGATGATACAGTGGAGGTGATGAATAGATGCAAGGGATTAGATCTGGTACACAGAGTGCCTGAAGAACTAGGGAAGGAGGTTCCTAACACTGAACAGGAAGTAGTGACCAAAATCAGCCCCAAGAAAAAGAAGGCAAGAAGGCAACATGGTTGTCTGAGGAGAGAAGAGAAATGAAAGGCAAGGGAGAAAGAGAAACTCTCTGGATACAGAGTTCCAGAGAAGAACAAGGACTTCTTAAATGAACAATGCAAAGAAGCAGAGGAAAATAATAGAATGGGAAAGATTGAGATCTCTTCAAGAAAACTGGAGATGTCAAGGGAACATTTCATGCAAGGACTGGCATGATAAAGGACAGAAATGGTGTGGACCTAACAGAAGAAGAGATTAAGAAGAGGTGGCAAGAATACACAGAAGGACTATAAAAGAAAGGTCTCAATGACCTGGATAACCACATTGGTGTGGTCACTTCCTTACATCTGGACATCCTGGAGTGTGAAGTCAAGTGGGCCTTAGGAAGCATTACTATAAGCAAAGTTAGTGGAGGTTAACAGAATTCCAACTGAGCTATTTAAAGTCCTAAAAGATGATGCTATTAAAGTGTTGTACTAAATATGCCAGCAAATTTAGAAAGCTCAGCAGTGGCCACAAGACTGGCAAAGTTCAGTTTTCATACCAATTCCAAAGAAGGATAATGCCAAAGAATGTTTAAATTACCACACAGTTGTACTCATTTCACACACTAGCAAAGTTACACTCAAAATCCTTAAAGCTAGACTTCAGCAGTATGTGAACCAAGAATTTCTGATGTAAAAGGTGAGTATAGAAAAGAGAGGGGAACCAGAGATCAAATTGTCAACATTCCTTAGAAAATGAAGAAACCAAGAAGAGTTCCAGAAAAACATGTACTTCTGCTTCATTGACTACACTAAAGCCTTTGACTGCGTGGATCACAACAAACTGTGGTTTATTCTTAAAGAGATGGGAATACTAGATCACCTTACCGGTCTCTTAAGAAACCTCAAGAAGCAACAGTTAGAACTAGACATGGAACAACTGTCTGGATCAAAATGGGAAAGAAGTACAATAAGGCTCCATATTGTCACTCTGCTCACTTAGCTTATATGCAGAGTACATCATGTGAAATGCCAGGATGAATGAATCACAGTCTAGAATCAAGACTGCCAGGAGAAACATCAACAACCTCAGATATGCAGATGATATCACTCTAATGGTAGAAAGTGAAGAGGAACTATACAGCCTCTTGATGAGGGTGAAAGAGGACAGTGAAAATGCTGGCTTGAAACTCAACATTAAAATTCTAAGGTCCTGGCATTCCTTCCATCTCTTTATGACAAAGAGATGGGGGAAAAGTGGAAGCAGTGACAGATTTTATTTTCTTGGACTCCAGCATCACCGTAGTTGGTGATTTAACTACAGCCATGAAATTAAAAGATGCTTGTCCTTTGAAGGAAAGCTATGACAAACCTAGGCAGCATACAAAAAAGCAGAGACATCACATTGCCAACAAAGGTCTGTATCAAAGTTTGGGTTTTTTCCATAGTCATGTATGGATGTGATAGTTGGGGTAAAGGATCAGCATTTAATCACCAGATATAAGTTAATTATATTCACCATATTTAGAAGAAGAGCCAAGTATAATCAGAGAACTCTGGTGTTGGCTAATGGATCATAGCATCCCTAAAACTGAAATAGATCATCAGTTTACTAAAATCTTAGTTGATTTTTCTAATTGGAAAACCACTGGGTCTGGTGAACAGGAATCTGACTTCAGTCACAACACAAGAGAATCAAAGCTTTTTCACAAATTGCAAATTTCATCAGTTTATCAGCTCAAAGCTGGATTAAAGAGGCCAAGTACTCTTGGAGAAGACATAGCTACACAACCAAATTTTAATACTGTCAACTTTTTCTTCTTATTTTCACAAAGATATCTGATGTTGTTTACCAATGTGGCTATGCTTTGAAAAAGAGGAAAGAAAAAGACTTTTCCAGGGTTACAGAACTCTGGCTCTATATTGACACTAATTCCTAGAAACTTACAGTGCTGAAGTTCACCTCAAAGTGGGCCTGAAAGCTCTCAACTCCAACTTTGGTTATTTTCCCACTTTCAGAATGAACAATTGGAATAAAGATATTCAGCAACAGGTGGAATCTCACATTTGTTCCCTCACCTATGGAGATTGTGCTATTATAATAGTAAAGGCTAAGTAAAAGTCATTAACTAGAATTGCCTCTACTTGCTTCTTGGAAGAAAATTTATGACCAAAATAGACAGAATATTAAAAAACAGAGACATTTCTTTGCCAACAAAGTCTGTCTAGTCAAAGGTATGGTTTTTCCAGTAGTCATGTATGGATGTGAGAGTTGGACCATATAGAAAGCTGAGCACCAAAGAATTGATGCTGTTGAACTGAGGTGTTGAAGAAGACTCTTGAGAGTCCCTTGGACTGTAAGGAGATCCAACCAGTCCAACCTAAAGTGAATCAGTCCTGAATATTCATTGGAGGACTGATGCTGAAGCTGAAACTCCGATACTCTGGCCACCTGATGGGAACAACTGACTCATTGGAAAAGACCCTGATGCTGGGAAAGATTAAAGGCAGGAGGAGAAGGGGACGACAGAGGATGAGATGGTTAGACGGCATCACTGATTCAATGGACATGAGTTTAAGCAAGCCCTAGGAGTTGGTGATAGACAGGGAAGCCTGGCATGCTGCAGTCCATGGGGTCACAAACAGTCAGACACAATTGAGTGACTGAACTGAACTGAACCAAAATAGTTAACTGAAAGTAGTAATACAGGATTTAATGCCACCAAGCTTGGTGCCAAAATCAATGGTGCAGATAGTGATTCTTAATATATACCCTTCAACTCACCTATTTGATAGGTGCATATAAAATGGAATTTAGGGAATTAGAGTGGACTATGGGCTTCCCAGTTGGTGCAGGTGGTAAAGAAGTCACCTGCCATTGCAGGAGATGTATGAGACACGGTTTGAACCCCTGGGTTGGGAAGATCCCCTGGAGAAGAAAGTGGCAACCCACTCCAATATTCTTGCCCGGAGAATCCCATGGACAGATGAACCCAGTGGGCTACAGTCTATAGGGTTGCACAGTCGGACATGACTGAAGCAACTTAGCAGGCATGCACACACACACAGTGGACTGTATTACACCTGATCATATGGTAATTCCAATTACAACTGCTTTTTAAGTATGATTTTATTGCTGGAGCAACTCAACTTATCTTTTGACACATGATTTAGTGAATGATGTTTTTCTACACCTCTGCTGTGAGTGCTATGTCACTTATTAGAAGAAGCTTGCTTTCAACTGACAGGATCATTAATACACTTTTTTTTTTTAACTTCAGGGCTACATCATCTTCAGTCTTATGTAAATATCCAGCCTATAGGATCCTTAGTCACCTCTCCAATCCATAGGACATTACACTGTGCATTATACTGATGACACTGTGCTGATTGCAACTGGTGAAAAAGAGAAAGCAATATGGTATGATACATGCATACCAGGGGGTCTGGAATAAATTACACAAAGATTCAGAGGCCTGTGATCTCAGTGTCTTGGTGATTACTTACTGTAGTCTTTCCATAGTGGACAGCAGCCTACTCTTTGTTCCACTAAGCAAGAGGCCTATCACCTGCTGGGATTTTTTGAATTTTTAAAGGAAATACATATTTCACTTGGTGGATTAATTCCACTCATATGTCAGGTTATCTGAAAGGCTGCCAATTTTGCATGGACCCCAGAGCAAGAGAAGTCTCTGTTATAGTTAACAGTGCAGACTTTAAGGGTTTGGGAGCAATGCTATGTCACCCTCTGCAAATAACTCTCCATCTTTTGAGAAACAGCTTTTGGTTTGAGACTGGATTATAACAGAGATTCTACGTATTGCCACAGTGAGCCCAAATCACTGACTACTTTAATGCTTCACAGAAGCAGCTAGCTAATATGAGTCAGACACCAGTTTAAGTATCCTCAGAACTCCAGGAGATACACAGTAAGTTATCCGTGTGGACCAATAAAACCCAGGTTTGATCCCTAGGTCGAGAAGATCTCCTGGAGAGAAGGGCATGGAAACCTACTCTAGTATTCTTGCCTGGAGAATTCCATGGACAGAGGAGCCTGGTGGGCTACAGTCCATGGGATCACAAAGAGTCAGACATGACTGAGTGACTAACACTTTCCTAGGTTTTTAAGTAGAAAAAATTACCCCATAAGAAAGTGGTAGGAAAAAGAATAATCAGAGGAGAAGTAGGTGAGGTATAAACGCCCACAGCTTCCTAAACAACCCTTTTTTAATATCCTCCCCCAACTATGATACATGCACAATTTGGGTGAGTAACTAAGAGGCACCTTGTGAAGGTGGTGCAGTGGTAAAGGACCTGCCTGCCAGCGCAGGAGACGTCAGAGATGTGGGTTCAATCCCTGGGTCAGAAAGATCCCCTGGAGAAGGCAATGGCAACCCACTCCAGTATTCTCGCCTGGGAATTCTGGTAGGCTACATGAGGTCCATGGGGTTGCAAGAGTCGGACATGGCTGAGTACACGCACGGTGAATGCTCTAATGGGGCATTCAGATCTCTCTTCAGGAATAAAGGACATGTTTTCCTATCTTCTGGAACTGTAGCCAGTTGATGGTCTTCTGTATCAGCCTTCTTAGTAAATTGCCCAATTTATCAGCAATAAATTAGAGAGAGGTGACTCACCAAAGTTCACGCCCCCTGGAAATAATAGATCTACACAGGAGTATAAATGTCTGGCCATGTACCAACTGTGGACAATTCTGAAGGGTCAACTAAGCGTCAAACTTCCCCAGAAATGTGTCTGCCACCAACTCAACTTCTCCATCTACCCAATTCTTTCTCCTCCTTTCGCTGACAGAGGTTGATCCTGAAATGTGCTTTTACATGTCCTCAGGATCCAGTGGAGCATATGCCAGGATAAGGTTTTGGACTAAAACCATTGATAATATGTAAAGCACACATAGCCCCTGGTAGAAAGTAACAATGTTATGGCTACAGTTTTCTTAAGTGAGGAATAGGGATGAGATAGTGCCAGAGAGAATTACACTTATGAGTACAACAGGACAAATATTGGGAAAATATGGAAGATATGGTAATGAGGAAAATGAAATTTATTGGCTCATCTGGGGATAATTATTGTTCATGAATGTTCATAAAAAACATCCAACATAATGAAATGTTAAGTTTATTATTTGTCAATTAAAAGCTTACTGTGAAAGCGGGCAACCACTTGGCAGCATATAAAAAGACTAGTTTCCTGCAGTTGAAGGGCACAGAAGGCTAGAGGGTCAGCCTAGGGCTTGGTGGTAAGAGTAGTAGAATTCTAGAGAAAGTTAAATTCTAAAGCTGGATCGATATGTTATATCAAGAACATGGCTATCGACTAGAAACTTGAGATATTAGAGGAAGACATCTAGGTGGACAGATTGGAAAAGTGGTGAATCCTCATATTTTCCTGAACCTTCTGAACCAGGAGAACTGGCTCACTAGTCTTTTTTAAGGCTAGTGCATCCTCCTCTTAGACACTTCTCCTGACCAAGGCAGCATGTGACTTGCTTCAGGATCTCCATCTACATATATTCCTGGCCCCTAGGCTAATAACTAAGGTAGGTCATTGCATGACCCCGCAAGGGATGTGCTGAGATGGAAGAAGAGGAAAGGGGCCAAAGCCTAAAGGAAATATAAGACCTAGCTAACATGTACTACCTGGAATCGAGAGACTGCATAAAGAATTATATCCTAAGGGTGCTGCACCATGGGGAATGGAATATGGATAATGGAGAGTTTACTAAAATGGGTTCAATCTTCCAGGATAAAAATGTAACATTCTTTCAAGGACTCCAGAATACAGGTGAATAAACACACAGCTTCCAAAACTTAAAGACAATAGTAGCCACAGGAAGTAAACTGAAAGATTGCAATGAAAGTGTCAAAGAGAAGGGTAAAAGGCTCAAGGAATTTGTAGACCTGTTTTTGGCCACCTTAATTACATGCATTGGTAGTCTACCACCTCATTTTGAAATGAAGAGAGGGCTGACACATATTATCCTTATGTCTGAAAGTTCAGATAAAAATAGTCAAAGTTTGACATCCTGTGACTAGCAAGCCCTTCGTCTCCCTCCCAGTACTTGAAATAAAGATGAGCAATAACGTATAAGAACATTTTCTAAATCTACTTACTTGACTATATTGTTCTGCCCTAGGTTCCCCAATCCAAACTTCTCTTTTTTGGAAACTCATTTATCTATACATATCATTCCTAGTTTTCAGTATTATTAGAACTTGTAATCTCATTTCTGTGTAATCTCTTGAGTATATAACTAAATTTTCTGTACCTGAATTTAGAATATAGCTATTTTTTAGGTTATTAGTTTCTTCTCTATTCATTGACAGATTAAAAAAAAAACCTAATTACTTTTATTCAATTAATTTTTTCATGCTTTTTAGGAAGTTTACTATCACATATCTATAATTTGAGGATACATTTTTAGCTGTAAAATAGGGAGAAGTAAAAAAATCTCTAATTTACATGTTCAAGTTCTCCCAAAAGCAAGGTTCATGTTAAAAAATTGTTCAAATTTGTGAATTTTTGAGTAATATTCCTTTGAATTTTCTTGTACCTGTGGCATGTAAGCTTCCTGAAACTCTTTTTTCTATTTTCTTATTATATATTTACATAAAGTTATATAGAGGATTTGGGGCTTCTCTGGTGGCTCAGATGGTAAAGAATCTGCCTGAAAGGCAGGAGACCTGGGTTTGATCCCTGGGTTGGGAAGATCACCTGAAAGAGGGCATGGCAACCCACTCAAGTATTCTTGCCTGAAGAATCCCCATGGACAGAGGAGCCTGGCGAGTCCATGAGGTTGCAAAGAGTCAGACATGACTTAGCAACCAAGCACAGAATATAGATGATTTATAACCTGCATTTCCTATGGATAAAATAATTTGATGAAAGATTAGAGTTAATTATACTTTGTTTTCTAAATTAAAAATTGGTTTTATTATTTCTTTGAACTTCAAAATACTATGTGTTCATAGTGTAAACAATATACTTACTAAAGTGAAAGAAAAAAAATCAGCCAATCTTACTGCTCAGAGATTATCACTATCAATATTATCTGTCTATATTATTCTGATTTGATTCATAGCTTTATAAAAATTAAATTCTACTGTTCATGCTGTTCTGACATGGTATTAGGAAGTTCTCTGTGTTAAAAATACAGAAATATATTATTTTAATGCCTGAAAAAAAATCTTAATCTACTAAACTAATTCCATAACAATGAACAGTTAGAATTATTTTGTAGCACATGCCACTAAAAATTCAAATCCCTCCCCATTGCTGCTATTTGCTCCTACTCTAGCCCTTCTCCTTATTCATTTAACATATTGTAAGATAGGCTACTGATTTTATTTCTATTCCCAAATTGTAACCATCATTTTAAAAGTTTCGATGTATATTACACACTTAAAAATTTCTCATTCCTTTGACCCTTACCTTTCCAATGACTTAACTCTCACACTCTCACCTACACACTCTTGCGATCAAACCCATTGTTTTCATCAAATGAAATGAACAAATCTCCAACAAACTTCTCTTATTTCAGATCACTTGTTCACATTCTTCTCCTATTGCTTTTGAACTCATTGGAACCTTGCGTGCAGTGACTCCTCAACTTTCTTCCTATTCATAAATACTCATTTTTATTTCAGAAGTATATCCAAAGCATCATGATTTAAGTCAGGCTTTAAATTTAATATCTTAAATTTTCTTATTCATATACTTATATTACCTTGGATAAATAACCCAAATTGTTTACTTTACCTCTGCTTTGAAGAACATAACATAACTGTGAATATGACTACAAGTACTATAAATTAAGTGTCTGACTTTTAAAGTCTTCAATACTTATTCACTAGTCAGAGAAAATACCTCACTCACCTTTTCCACTTTCCTTCTCAGTGGACTTACTTCAAAAGAATAGTAAAAATATATCTATTCTTTAAAGCCTATGCTACAAAACTTCCTAGTATTTTTTTCCCAGAAAAAAATAAAAAGTTATATTCACGTACACATCATAACTTAATTTCTCAATTCTGCTTTGGATATCAAAACATACCCAGTCTCTGCAATCTCACTCCCACTTGCTGTGCCTATATCACCAATTTATTCCTCAAATCTTGTCACTTCCCTGTGTTTAATATCTATCAGGTTTCTGTAAACCATCTCAAAATGTAATGGTTTAAAACAAAAGGGTAATGACTTCCGCCATGACAGCATAAGGAGTTCTACCTACCCACTCCACGGTTAAGCTGGTAAACGTTATAAAAATGACACAATTAGATGAATTCTCTGGAAGTGATTCTAAAGGCAAACAGTGGATAAATAAATGTATATTCAAGAAAACCTATAAAATATCAGTAAGAAAGGTGAATATTTGAACCAAGGTAATATTTGAACCAAGACTGCCACAGATGGACTCCCAACAAACAAGTCTAGGGCCAGATGGCTTTACAAGTAAACTGTACCAAACATTTATAGAAGAGTTAACACCCATCCTTCTCAAACTATTTCAAAAAGTTGCAGAGGAAGGAATGCTGCTGAACTAATTCTATGAGTTCAGCTTCACTCTAATACCAAAATCAGATAGAGAGATCTCCAAAGAGCAAATTATAGGCCAGTATCACCAAGGAACATATATGCAAAATCCTCAACAACATATTAGCAAGCCAAATCTAATAATATATTAAAAAGATCATACACAATGAACAAGTGGGATTTATTCTAATGATGCGAGGGATTTTTAATAGCTTCAAATCAATCCATGTGATACATCACATTAACAAATTGAAGCATAAAATTGTATGATTATCACAATAGATGAGGGAAAAGCTTTTGGCAAAGTTCAACATCCATTTATTATTAAAAAAAAAAACTCTTGAGAAAGTGTGAATAAAGGAAATATACCTTAATATCATACAGGCCACCTATGACAAGCACACAGCTAACAACATAGTCAATGATGAAAAGCTGAAAATGTTTACTCTAAGATCAGGACCAAGGTAAGAATGCCCATTCTTGCCAGTTTAGTTGCAAACAGTATTGGAAGTTCTAGCCACAGCAATTAGACAAGAAAAAAATAAAGGAAATTAACATTAGAAAGGAAGAAGTAAGTCTGTAACTGTTTGTGGATGACATAATATTGTACAGAAAAAATCTTTAAAACATATCCAAAAAGCTGTTCCAGATCATCAGTGAATTCAGTCAAGCTTCAGGATATAAAATTAATATACACAAATTTGCCCATTTCTATACACTAAGAGAACTATTGGAAAGAAATTAAGGAAACAATCTTCTTTACAACTGCATTAAAAAGAATAAAATAACTAGGAATAAACCTAAGAAAGCAAAAGACTTGTACTGAGAAAACTATAAGACAGTCATAAAAGAAATTAAAGATGAAAGAAACAAGTGGAAGGATATACCATGTTCTTGAAGGGGAAAAATTATTATCATTAAAATTACCATACAAACCAAAGCCATCTACAGATTCAATATAACCTCTATCAAAATATGAAGTGCAATTTTTAACAGAACAAGAAAAAATAATTTTATAATTTGTATGGAAACACACACAAAAACCCAAAATAGCCAAAACAATCTTGAGAAACAGGAAAAGATTTAGAGGAATTGTGCTTTCTGACAGCAGACTAAACTCCAAACTACCATAATCAGAACAGTATGTTACTGGCACAAAAACAGACACATGTATCAGTGGAACAGGACAGAATGCCCAGAAGTAAACCCACACACTTCAGTTCAGTTCAGTAGCTCAGTCGTGTCTGACTCTTTGCGACCCCATGAATCGCAGCACGCCAGGCCTCCCTGTCCATCACCAACTCTCAGAGTTCACTCAGAGTCGTGTCCATCGAGTCAGTGATGCCATCCAGCCATCTCATCCTCGGTCGTCCCCTTCTCTTTCTGCCTCCTATCCCTCCCAGCATCAGAGTCTTTTCCAATGAGTCAACTCTTTGCATGAGGTGGCCAAAGTACTGGAGTTTCAGCTTTAGCATCATTCCTTCCAAAGAAATCCCAGGGTTGATCTCCTTCAGAATGGACTGGTTGGATCTCCTTGCAGTCCAAGGGACTCTCAAGAGTCTTCTCCAACACCACAGTTCAAAAGAATCAATTCTTCGGCACTCAGCCTTCTTCACAGTCCAACTCTCACATCCATACATGACCACTGGGAAAACCATAGCCTTGACTAGACAGACCTTAGTCAGCAAAGTAATGTCTCTGCTTTTGAATATGCTATCTAACCCACATACCTATGCCCTACTAATCTAGAAAAAAGAAGACAAGAATATATAATGGAGAAAAGACAGTCTCTTCAATAAGAAGTACAGGAAAAACTAGACAATTACATGCAAAGCAATAAATTTAGAACATTTTATAAAGACATTTATAAAAATAAACTCAAAATGGATTAAAGATGCAAATTAGAAACCATAAAATTCCAACAGGAAAACAGAGGCACAAAAGTCTAACATAAATCATAGCATTGCATTTTGCAGCTTATTCTCCTAAAACAAAGAAAATAAAAGCAAAAACAAACAAATGAGACTGAATTAAATTAAAACCTTTTGAATATCAAAGGAAGCCACTGATAAAACAAAATGACAACCTACTGAATGGGAGGAAATGTTTGCAAATGATATGACTAATAAAGGGTTCATATTCAAAATATGTAAACATTTCATACAACTAAACACCAAACAAAGAAGCAATCTAATTAAAAATGGGCAAAATATCTGAATAGACATTTTACCAGAAGCAACATGCAGATGGCCAACATGTACATGAAATGTTGCTCGACAATGTCAATCATCAGTGAAACACAAAATGAAACCACCATTAGATATTAACTCACACCTGTTAGAACAGCTATCACATAAAGAACACACAAATAACAAATGTTGGCAAGAAAATGAAACCCTTATACACTGTTGGTGGGAATGTAAGTTGGTGCAGCCACTGTGGAAAATGAAAAGGAGCTTTCTCAAAAAGTTAAAAATAGAACGACCATGTTGTTGCTCAGTTGTTAAGTCATGTCCAACTCTTAGAGACCTCACAGAATGCAGCACACCAGCCTTCCCTATCCTTCACTATTTCCCAGAGTTTGCTCAGACTCATGTCCATCGAGTTGGTGATACCATCCAACCATCTCATCCTCTGTCGTCCCCTTCTCCTCCTGCCTTCAATCTTTCCCAGCATCAGGGTCTTTTCAAATGAGTCAGCTCTTCATATCAGGTAGCCAAAGTATTGGAGCTTCAGCTTTAGCATCATTCCTTCCAATGAGTTTTCAGAGTTGATTTCCTTTAGGATTGACTGGTTTGATCTCCTTCCTGTTTGTTTTTAATGTTGAGCTCTAAGTCAGCTTTTTCACTCTCCTCTTTCGCCCTCATCTGGAGGCTTTTTAGTTCCTGTTTGCTTTCTGCCATTAAAGTGATATCATCTGCATATTTGAGGTTGTTGACATGGTAGAGAACTATCACGTGACCCAACAATTCTATTCCTGAGTATATATATACAAAAACACACAAAAAAATCTCCAAATTAGTGTTTGGAAATGTGCATGCACCCCAACATGCATAGAAGCATTATTTAAAATTCCCAAGATATGGAAGCAACTTAAGTGTCCATCAACAGGTGAATGGATAAAGAAGATGTAACATATATGACAGAATACTACACAACCATAAAAGTAAAATAAAATTTCTGTTTTTGCAACAACATGATAGATATGGAGGAATACTAAGTAAAGTAAGTCAGAGAAATACAAATATTTTATGATATTACTTATTGTGAAATCTAAAAAAAATACAGCAAATCAGTGAATATAACAAAAAATAAAAAGACTCAGAGATAGATAGAACACACTAGTGCTTAGTGGGGAGGAGGGGAGGGGGAAGATAGGGGTAAGGATAGGTGACTAAGAGGTATAAACTATTATGTATAAAATAAATTAAGCTACAAGGATATAGTTTATAACATAAGAATTAGATAATATTTTATGATAACTATAGAATATATGCTTCAAAAATTGTGACTCAGTCATACACCTGAAATTTATATGCCATTATACATAAACTGTAATGCAATGAACATATAAAGAAAGAAAGGGAGGGAGGAAGAAAGAAAGAAAAGAAACAGATTGCTACAGACACAGATGTGCATCTCCTTTCCTCACAGCTCCCTACTGGGAGACCTTCCTTACAGGGAGAGTAGGACTTAAGCATTTCTCACCCTTTCCCAGTTGCTTGTTTCTGAGGCTATGTCATGCAGTGAGTGTCATCATGATGCGAGGGCTCCCTTTTGCCAGCTAATCTCTAGTCATGATAATTTTAGCCCACATAGAAAAAATAAAGAACAGTGGTAACAGTAATTATCAAAAAATACCACATTTTTCTCTTTTATTCTCACAACTGATTTTAAAAAGCAATGGTATGAAATAATATGTATATAATATAATGCTGAGCCTATAGCATATTTCACTGTAACAGATAGAGTGCATTTGCCAATAATAGCACAAATAAAACAGGGGTAGCAATGCTTTAAATGGCTAAGGAAATGGCTAGAGACAGCAAAGTAATAGTGAAACAATGCATTGTTGGGTTTGTATCATTAGTAGATGCAATATGCACAAAAATAACAGTAACATTAAAAATGGAAAAAAGGTAATAGGAGCTATATTGGGGTAATGCTTTTATATGTCACTAGATTCACACTAGCATAACGCTGAAGTCAATTCTGATAATCTGAAACATATATAATAAAGCCTAGAGTAACCAGAAAAAGCAAAACAAAACTTTCCCAAAATATATGGGAAAGAGCCATTAACAAAATTAAACTACATTAGAAGATATTTACTTAATGCAAAAGAAAGTAGTAACAGAAAACTAGAGGAACAAAATAAAAGACAGAATATATGGGAAAGAATATAAAGTGTTATAAAATATATCCTTGTAGCTTAATTTATTTTATACATAATAGTTTGGACCTACCTACCCCTACCTTCCCCCTCCCCTCCTCCTTCTCCCCACTGATAAGCACTAGTTTGTTCTCTGTATCCGGAGTCTGCTTATCTTTTCTTATATTCACTGATGTGTTGCATTTTTTAGACTTTACATATAAGTAATATCACACATATTTGTATTTCTCTGTCTGACTTTATCCAGCATAAATTTGCATAAATCCAAAAAGCTGAGAAAAGAAGAGAAGCTAAAAGCAAAGGAGAAAAGGAATGATATACCCATTTGAATGCAGAGTTCAAAAGAATAGCAAGGAGAGATAAAGTCTTCCTCAGGGATCAATGCAAAGAAATAGAGGAATACAGTAATATGGGGAAGACTAGAGATCTCTTCAAGAAAATTAGAGATACCAAGGGAACATTTCATGTAAAGATGAGCACAATAAAGGACAAAAATGGTATGGACCTAACAGAAGCAGAAGATATTAAGAAGAGATGGCAAGAATACACAGAAGAAGTGTACAAAAAAGTTCTTCATGACACAGATAACTACGATGGTATAATCACTCACCAAGAGCCAGACATCCTGGAATGCAAGTCAAGTGGGCCTTAGGAAGCATCACTATGAACAAAGCTAGCTAAAGTGAAGGAATTCCAGTTGAGCTATTTCAAATCCTAAAAGATGATGCTACGAAAGTGCTGCACTCAATATGCCAGCAATCTGAAAAACTCAGCAGTGGCCCAGGATTGGAAAAGGTCAGTTTTCACTCCAATCGCAAAGATAGGCATTTCCAAAGAATGTTCAAACTACAGAACAAGCACTCATCTTACATGTTAGCAAAGTGATGCTCAAAATTCTCCCAGCCAGGTTTCAACAGTACATGAATCATGAAATTCTATTCACGCTGGATTTAAAAGGGGCAGAGGAACCAGATATCAAATTACCAACATCCTTTGGATCATCAAAAAAGCAAGAGAGTTCCAGAAAAACATCTATTTCTGCTTTATTGACTACACCAAAGCCTTGACTGTGTGGATCACAACAAAATGTGCAAAATTCTTAAAGAGATGGGAATACCAGAGTACCTGACCTACCTCCTGATAAATCTGTATGCAGGTCAAGAAGCAATAGTTAGAACTGGACATGGAACAACAGACTGGCTCCAAATCAGAAAAAGAGTATGTCAATGTTGTATATTGTCACCCAGTTTATTTAATTTATATGCAGAGTACATCATGTGAAATTCCAGGCTGGATGAAGCACAAGTTGGAATCAAAGTTGCCAGGAGAAATATCAATAACCTCAGATGTGCAGATGACACCACCCTTATGGCAGAAAACAAAGAAGATCTAAAGAGCCTTTGGATGAAAGTGAAAGAGGAGAGTGAAAAAGTTGGCTAAAAACTCAACATTCAGAAAACGAAGATCATGGCATCCGCTCCCATCACTTCATGGCAAATAGATGGGGAAACAATGGAAACAGCGAGAGACTTTATTTTCTTGGGCTCCAAAATCACTGCAGATGGTGACTGCAGCCATGAAATTAAAAGATGCTTGCTTCTTGGAAGAAAAGTTTTGACCAACCTAGAGAGCATATTAAAAAGCAGAGACATAACTTTACCAACTAAGGTCTATTTAGTCAAAGCTATGGTTTTTCCAGTAGTCAAGTATGGATGTGAGAGTTGGACTATAAGGAAAACTGAGCTCAGAAGAATTGATGCTTTTGAACTGTGGTGTTGAAGAAGACTCTTGAGAATCCCTTGGACTGCAAGGAGATCAAACCAGTCAATCCTAAAGGAAATTAGTCCTGAATATTCATTGGAAGGACTGATGCTGAAGCTGAAACTCCAATACTTTGGCCACCTGATGTGAATAGTCAACTCATTGGAAAAGACCTTGATCCTGGGAAAGATTGAAGATGGGAGAAGAAGGATACAACAGAGGATGAGATGGTCGGATGGCATCACCAACACAATGGACATGAGTTTGAGTAAGCTCCAGGAGTTGGTGATGGACAGGGAAGCCTGGTGTGCTGCAGTCCATGGGGTCGCAAAGAGTTGGACATGACTGAGAGACTGAACTCTATAGTATAACATTAAATGCAAATATATTAAACAATGTAATCAAAGGCAGAGATTTTACAACTGGTTTACAAAAACATTATCTAACTTCATACTTAATGATGAAAGAAAGGAAGATTTTCTCCTAAGTTTAGGAAGAAGACACTGTCTTCACTTCTATTCAATCTTGTACTGGAGGTTCCATTCAGAATAATTAGACAAGAAAAGAAACAAAAGTGATCTAAATTAAAAGTATAACTCTGCTTATAGGTGACATGATCTTATATAAAGCAAATCCTAAGGAATCCTCTCAAAAGTATTAAAATAGAAAAGTAAAATCAGTATCCTCAGGTTGCAGGCTATACGATCAATATGCAAAACCTAATTGCCTTTCATACACTTGTTTTGTTAATTTGTTTTGCAGATGATTAGAAGTGTACTCACAGTAACATCAAAAAGAATAAAAATATGTAGGAATAAAAAAATATATACTCAAACTACAAAACATCATTTTAAGAAATTTTTTAAAATCTGAAAAGTTTTTTTTTTTAACTTTATGTTCGTCAGTCAAAAGACTTAACATTAAAGTGCCAATATTCCTCAAACTGATCTATAGATTCTATGCCATCCATACGGGAGTCTCAGCTGACTTTATTGTAGAAACTGGTAAGTTCATTCTAAAATTCGTATGAAGTGGGAGGGACTCAAACTTGACAAAACAATCCCCAAAACAACAACAACATAGGGGGAGGACTTGGGCTTTCTAATTTCAAAACTTTCTAGAAGGCCATAATCATCAAAACAAGTACCATGTACCTGTCATGGTATGAACACAAAAATAGGTATATAGATCAATGGACTAGAATGAGACTCCAGAAGGAGTCCCATGGTAAATGGATTTTTGAAAGGAATGCACAACCACTAAATTAAAGAAGGAATAGTCTTTTCAACATGTAATCCTGGGACAGACATGTGGAAAAAATAAAATTAGACCATTTTCTTACACTATACACAAAAATTAACTCAAAATGGATCAAATATCTAAATATAAGAGCTAATTGTATAAGACTTTTAAGAGAAAACATAGGAGCACATCTTTATGACTTTAGATTTTGCAAAAGATTCTTGCAAATGATACCAACATTATGGGCAGCTGAAACATCAAAAATAAGTAAGACTGGACTTAGCAAAATTAAAAACTTTTGTGCTTCAAGAGATACCATTAGAAAGATTAAAAGAAAACCAATTAAATGAGATAAAATATTTGCCAATCATGTATATGATAAAGGACCTGTGTCTAGAATATACAATGAATCCTTACAACGCAATAAGAAAAATAAACAATCCAGTTAAAATTGGAACAATATCTGGAAAGTTAGTTATATATCTAAAAAAGAAATAAGTGCTGAATAAGCACATAAATTGATGCTCAACATCACTATTAGCAAAATGCAAATCAAAGTCACAAGCTGATACTACTTCACACCTACCAGCATGGTTATAATAAGGAAGACAGTAGGAAGGTAGCAGTGACAATGTGAGGATTCTCTAACTCTCATACACTGCTGGTAAATGTAAGAGAGTGCAATTGCTTTGGAAAAGAGACTGACACTTGCCCAAATGATTAAGCTTATTGTTACTCTATGATCCTCTACTCCCATACAAATGTACAAGGAAAATTTTTAAAAATACACACAAATTTTTTTGAAAGAATGCTTATAGCAGCATTATTCAAAAGATACCATCAGAAAGTGGAAGCAACAAAATCCTTTGTGACCCCCACGGACTATAGCCCACCAGACTTACCTGTCCATGGGATTACCCAGGCAAGAATACTGGAGTGGGCTGCCATTTCCTACCCCCGGGGATTTTCCTGACCCAGGGATCTAACCCACATCTCTTGTAATTCCTGTTTTGGCAGGCAGATTCTTTACCACTGCACCAACTGGGAAGCTAGCCACCCACAGAAGTCCACATATCATAGCATTTCATTCATATGAATCTCTGGAGCAGGGAAATTTAGGATACAGAAAACAGATTGCTTAGAGCTAGAGAGAGCGGAGAAGGCAATGGCACCCCACTCCAGTACTCTTGCCTGGAAAATCGCATGGATGGAAGAGCCTGGTAGGCTGCAGTCCATGGGGTCGCGAAGAGTCAGACACGACTGAATGACTTCACTTTCACGCATTGGAGAAGGAAATGGCAACCCACTCCACTGTTCTTGCCTGGAGAATCCCAGGGACAGGGGAGCCTGGTGGGCTGCCGTCTATGGGGTCACACAGAGTCAGACACGACTGAAGTGACTTAGCAGCAGCAAAGAGAGATGAAGGATCAGGGGATGAAAGCTAAAAACTATGAGGTTTTATTTTTGAGGTTATTCAATTTTTAAAAAAATGTGTGACGACAGTTGCACTTATCTCTAAGTATACTAAAAACCAATGAATTGTATACATAAATGGAGACTTTTATGCTGTGTAATTTACCCATTCTTGTACATTTTAGTTCACTAATTCCAAAGATGTTGATGCTCATTCTTGACCATTTTATCTACTCACTGTGGGCAAGAATTCCATTGAAGAAACGGAGTAACCCTCATAATCAACCAAAGAATCTGAAATCCAGCACTTGGGTGCAATCACAAAAACAACAGAATTATCTTGGTTTGTTTCCAAGGCAAACCATTCAACATCACAGTAATCCAAGTCTATGTCCCAACCACTGAGGCCAAAGAAGCTGAAATTGAACGGTTCTATGAAGACCTACAAGACCTTTTAGAACAAACACCAAAAAAAAAAAAAAAAAAAAAAAAACGATGTCATTTTCATCATAGGGGATTGGAATGCAAAAGTAGGAAGTCAAGAGATACCTGGAGTAACAGGCAAGGTTGGCCTTGGAGTACAAAATGAAACAAGGCAATGGCTAACAGATTTCTGTCAAGAGAACATGCTGGTCATAACAAACATCCTTTTCTGACAACCCACAAGATGATTCTATCTATACATGGATATCACCAAATAATGGTCAATACAGAAATCATATTGCTCATATTCTTTGTAGCTGAAGATGGAGAATCTCTATACAGTCAGCAAAATAAGACCTGGAGCTGACTGTGGCTCAGATCATGAGCTTCTTATTGAAAAATTCAGACTTAAAGGAAGTGGGGAAAACCACTAGGCCATTCATTTGCTATGACCTAAATCAAATCCCTTGTGAATATACAATGGAGGTGATAAATAGATTCAAGGGATTAGATCTGATAGACAGAGTGCCTGAAGAACTATGGACAGAGGTTTGTAACACTGTATGGGAGGCAGTGATCAAAACCATCCCAGAGAAAAAGAAATGAAAGAAGTCAAAATGGTTTTCTGAGGAGGTTTAACAAATAGCTAAGGAAAGAAGAGAAGCAGAAGCCAAAGAAGAAAGGGAAAGATACCCAAACTGAACGTAGAGTTCCAGAGAATAGAAAGGAGAGCTAAGAAGGCCTTCTTAAGTGAACAAGGCAAAGAAATAGAGGAAAACAATAGAATGTAAAGACTGGAGATCTCTTCAAGAAAATTGGAGATATCAAGAAAACATTTCATACAGTGATGGGCATGATAAAGGATAGAAACTGTAAGAACCTAACAGAAGCAGAAGAGATTAAGAAGAGGTGACAAGGATAAACAGAATAACTGTGTATTCACAAAGAATAAAAAAAAGGTCTTAATGATCAGGATAACCACGATGGTGTGGTCACTCACCTACAGCCAGACATCTTGGAGTGTGAAGTCAACAGCGGGCCTTATGAAGCATTATTACAAACAAAGCTAGTGGAGATGATGGAATTCCAGCTGAGCTATTTAAAAACTTAAAAGATGATGCTATAAAGTGTTACCCTCAATATATCAGAAATTTGAAAACCTCAGCAGTGGCCATCAGACTGGAAAAAGTCATTTCAATCCCAAAGGAGGGCAATGCCAAAGAATATTCAGACTATCAGATAATTTGCTCATTTCACAAGCTAGCAAGTTTATGCTCAAAAAACTTCAAGCTAGGCTTCAACAGCATGTAAACCAAGAACTTCCAGATGTACAAGCTAGATTTAGAAAAGGCTTAATAACCAGAGATCAAATTACTAACATTTGTGGAAAATTCTGAAAGAGATGGGAATACCAGACCACCTGACCTGCCTCTTGAGAAACCTGTATGCAGGTCACAAAGCAACAGTTAGAACTGGACATGGAACAACAGACTCGTTCCAAATAGGAAAAGGAGTATGTCAAGGCTGTATATTGTCACCCTGCTTATTTAACTTCATGCAGGGTACATCATGAGAAACGCTGGGCTGGAATAAGCACAAGCTGGAATCAAGATTGCTGAGAGAAATATCAATAACCTCAGATATGCAATGACATCTCCCTTATGGAAGAAAGTGAAGAGGAACTAAAAGGCCTCTTGATGAAAGTGAAAGAGGAGAGTGAAAAAGCTGGCTTAAAGCTCAACATTCAGAAAACGAAGATCATGGCATCTGGTCCCATCACTTCATGGGAAATAGATGGGGAAACAGTGGAGACAGTGTCAGACTTTATTTTTTTGGGGCTCCAAAATCACTGCAGATGGTGATTGCAGCCATGACATTAAAAGACGCTTACTCCTTGGAAGAAAAGTTATGACCAACCTAGATAGTATATTCAAAAGCAGAGACATTACTTTGCCGACTAAGGTCCGTCTAGTCAAGGCTATGGTTTTTCCTGTGGTCATGTATGGATGTGAGAGTTGGACTGTGAAGATGGCTGAGTACTGAAGAATTGATGCTTTTGAACTGTGGTGTTGGAGAAGACTCTTGAGAGTCCCTTGGCCTGCAAGGAGATCCAACCAGTCCATTCTGAAGGAGATCAGCCCTGGGATTTCTATAGAAGGAATGATGCTAAAGCTGAAACTCCAGTACTTTGGCCACCTCGTGAGAAGAGTTGACTCATTGGAAAAGACTCTGATGCTGGGAGGGATTGGGGGCAGGAGGAGAAGGGGATGACAGAGGATGAGATGGCTGAATGGCATCACGGACTTGATGGACATGAGTCTGAGTGAACTCCGGGAGATGGTGATGGACAGGGAGGCCTGGCGTGCTGCGATTCATGGGGTCGCAAAGAGTCGGACACACCTGAGCGACTGAACTGAACTGAACTGAACTGTTGCATCATAGAGAAAGCAAGGGAATTCTCCCCCACCCCGATCCCCTGGCAAATCTACTTCTTCATTGATTACACTAAAGCCTTTGACTATGTGGATCACAACAAACTGGAAAATTCTTAAAGAGACAGGAATACCAGACCACCTTACCTGTCTCCTGAGAAATCTATATGAGGATCAAGATGCAATAGTCAGAGCCGGACATGGAACAACTGACTGGTTCCAAATTGGGAAGATCTTCAAGGCTGTATATTGTCATCCTGTTTATTTAACTTCTATGTAGAGTACACCAGGCAAAATGTGGGGCCGGATGAATCACAAGCTGGAATCAAGATTTCCAGAGAAATATCAACCACCTCATATCTGCAGATAATGCCACTCTAATGGCAGAAAGAGAAGAGCTAAAGAGTGTCTGAATGAGGGTGAAAGAAGAGAGTGCAAAAAGCTGCCTTAAAACTCAACACTTAAAAAACTAACATCATGACATTTACTTCTATCATGTCATGGCAAATAGAAGGGGAATAAGTAGAAGCAGTGATAGATATTATTTTCTTAGGCTCCAAAATAACTGTGGATGGTGATCATAGCCTTGAAATTAAAAGATGCTTGCTCCTTGTAAGAAAAGCTATGCCAAAACTAGACAGCATATTAGCAAGCAGAGACATTACTTTACCAACAAAAGTCTGCATAGTCAAAGCTATGGTTTTTCCAGTAGTCATGTATGGATGCAAGAGTTGGACCAAAAGGACGCTGGGCACCGAAGAACTGATGGTTTTGAATTGTGCTACACAAGACTCCTGGGAGTCTCTTGGACAGGAAGGAGATCAAACCAGTCAATCCTAAAGGAAATCAACCCTGAAAATTCATTGGAAGGACTGATGCTGAAACTGAAGCTCCAATACTTTTGGCCACCTAATGTGAAAAGCTGACTCATTGGAAAAGATCCTGATGCTGAGAAGAGGGTGCCAGAGGATGAGATGGTAAAATGGCATCGCTGACTCAGTGGACATGAATTTGACCAAAGTCCGGGAAATCGTAAAGGACAGGGAAGACTGGTGTGCTACAGTTCATTGAGTTGCAAAGAGTCAGACACAACTTAGTGATTGGAGGACAACAATGTTGTATAAAATATCTACAAAGATTGCTTAAAACAGCAGTGCTGTACAAATTATCTCAAAAGATTATTTAAAACAATAACCCTTTCAGTTCCGTTTAGTTCAGTCGCTCAGTCGTGTCCAACTTTTGGCAACCGCATGAACTGCAGCACGCCAGGCCTCCCTGTCTATCACCAACTCCCAGAGTTCACTCAGACACATATCCGTTAAGTTGGTGATGCCATCCAGCCATCTCATCCTCTCTTGTCCCCTTCTCCTCCTGCCCCCAATCCCTCCCAGCATCAGAGTCTTATCCAATGAGTCAAATCTTCGCATGAGGTGGCCAAAGTACTACTGGAGTTTCAGCTTTAGCATCATTCCCTCCAAAGAAATCCCAGAACTGATCTCCTTTAGAATGGACTGGTTGGATCTCCTTGCAGGCCAAAACTCTCAAGAGTCTTCTCCAATACCACAGTTCAAAAGCATCAATTCTTTGGCACTCAGCTTTCTTCACAGTCCAACTCTTACATCCATACATGACCACTGGAAAAACCATAGCCTTGACTAGATGGACTTTGTTGGCAAAGTAATGTCTCTGCTTTTTAATATGCTCTCTAGGTTGGTCATAACTTACCTTCCAAGGAGTAAGTGTCTTTTAATGTCATGGTTGCAGTCACCATCTGCAGTGATTTTGGAGCCCCAAAATATAAAGTCTGACACTGTCTCCACTTTTTCCCCATCTATTTCCCATGAAGCGATGGGACCAGATGCCATGATCTTCGTTTTCTGAATGTTGAGCTTTAAGCCAGCTTTTTCACTCTCCTCTTTCACTTTCATCAAGAGGCCTTTTAGTTCCTCTTCACTTTCTGCCATAAGGGTGGTGTCATCTGCATATCTGAGGTTATTGATATTTCTCCTGGAAATCTTGATTCCAGCCTGTGCTTCTTCCAGTCCAGCATTTCTCATGAGGTACTCCACATATAAGTTAAAACAAGCGGGGTGACAATATACAGCCTTGACATACTCCTTTTCCTATTTGGAACCAGTCTGTTCTTCCATGTCCAGTTCTAACTGTTGCTTCGTGACCTGCATACAGGTTTCTCAAGAGGCAGGTCAAGTGGTCTGGAATTCCTATCTCTTTCAGAATTTTCCACAGTTTATCGTGATTCACACAGTCAGAGGCTTTGGCATAGTCAATACAGCAGAAATAGATGTTTTTCTGGAACTCTTGCTTTTTCCATGATACAGCGGATGTTGGCAACTTGATCTCTGGTTCTGCTGCCTTTTCTAAAACTAGCTTGAACATCAGGGAATTCATGGTTCACATATTGCTGAAGCCTGGCTTGGAGAATTTTGAGCATTACTTTACTAGCGTGTGAGATGAGTGCAGTTGTGCGGTAGTTTGAGCATTCTTTAGCATTGCCTTTCTTTGCGATTGGAATGAAAACTGACCTTTTCCAGTCCTGTGGCCATGACTGAGTTTTCCAAATTTGGTGGCATATTGAGTGCAGCACTCTCACAGCATCATCTTCCAGGATTTGAAGTAGCTCAACTGGAATTCCATCACCTCCACTAGCTTTGTTCATAGTGATGCTTTCTAACACTTTAGCTACTCTCAATTCCAAAATTTAGCCAGGATACATGTGAACAGCTAGTCTCTGCTCTACGTGGTTAAAATCAGGGCTATTCTTATTACCATTTTCAACTGAGAGCACAGTTGGTTTGGGGAAAAAAAAGCTGATACTGCTTTCATCATTTCTATAAGCGGCTACAACAGCTAGGGACTGATTAAACCTCTCTCTCCATCAGCAAACCTGAGCTTCTGTATAGGGACCCTTGATCCTGCAGGAAGTGGGATGCATACATGCATACTGCTTCAGTCGTGTCCAACTCTTTGCAACCTCATGGACTGTAGCCCACCAGGCTCCTCTGTCCAGGGGATTCTACAGGCAAGAATACTAGAGTGGGTTGTCATTCCCTCCTTTAGGAGATCTTCCCCACCAGGGATCAAACCCACATCTCTTGCATCTCCTGCATTTGCAGGCAGGTTTTCTTTTCTTTTCTTTTCTTTTTATTTTTTTACCACTGAGTCACCTGGGAAGCCTTTGGAGAAATAGGATATGCCAACCTAATATGTATCTCTTTGGCGTGTGGATTGTTTTGAACTGAAGGTAATTATGACCCAGCAGACCCAGAAAAAGCTTTTCACATCTCCCTTAAGTGCCTATAAATATTCATGCAGGGGGCCTGGATCAGGACGAGAGCTATTACTGAAGATAACTTTTTATATTAGACTTATCTGCATGGCTTGGCAGACATTTATTTGCCAAACATTTGCTTTTCTCCTCTTCCTGTGAATTGTCTCCCTTTCATTTGAATCCCGTTAACCTACCTCCTTTTCGGATCCCTAACCCCTTTTTCCTAACTCAGGATGGTATATAAGCCTCAATTACTTGACTACCTTGGATTCTCATCTATTTGCAGGACTCCCGTACATCTGTAATGAAATTTCTTTTTTCTCCTTTTAATCTGTCTTATGTTGATTTTGTTATTAGACCAGCTAACAAAACCATAAGAGAAGAAGGAAAGATGTTTCCTTCCAAGAATTCCAAGAGGGTGAAAGTAGAAGCTACAAATCTCTTAAAGCTGGTGTTAAAATTCTAGACTCTCACTTCCATCATATCTATTGGTCAAAGCAAGTCACAAGGCTACCCCAAATTCAAGGTGTTGGAAACTACATTCTTCCTCTTCATGAAAGGCATGAGAGATGGGAACACAAAGAAAGGAGGAAAATTGTTGGTAGTCATAATTAGTGAAAGTTGCCACTGTATTCCATTTTTTAAAACTCAGCAACCAACAAGGCAGTGCAGAAGCAGACCTCCTAGAATCCATATCTTTGGTCTATTCCCCATCTCCTTCTTTCTCTTTATAGCCAATCTTTCTGAGAACTCTTCCTATAGTCTCTCTCCCTATTTCTTCACCTACCACTCACATATTGACTTATCCTAAAGTGATGCACCAAGTTTAATAATAATCAAATATTAAGCTCATCTATTTCAATTTTCTTTTTAATTAGTTGTATTGCAGCTTCTCCTCTGACTCAGTCAGGAAGCATAAAACCATAAGTTATAAGGATGATTTTAGAACTTTTAACAAGACTAAGTTTGAAAGCCATCTTAATGAAAAGGAGAGATTCATCAAGTTTGCATTATCACAGTCAAAGACTGGAAGATTCAGTTCATAAAGTTCACCTATGTATAGCAAAGAAGGAATGATAATAAAAATCACATATTGTAACATTTATTGTACATTTGCTATCGAAGGCACTTTGTAAATATTTACTTCACTCTTGTAACATTATACGGGGCTTTCCAGGCTTCCCTTGTGGCTCAGTCAGTAAAGAATCCGCCTTCAATGCAGAAGACCAGGGTTTGATACCTGGGTTGAGAAGATCCCCTGGAGAAGGAAACGGGGCTTCCCAGCTGGCACTAGTGGTAAAGAACCCCCTGCCAATGCAGGAGGCTCAGGTTCAATCACTGGGTCAAAAAGACCCCCTACTCCAGTATTCTTGCCTGGAAAATCATCCTGGGAGGTTACAGTCCATAGGGTCACACAGATTAGGACATGATGGAAGCAACTTAGCAGACACAACGTTACTACGAGTAAGCAGTTTTATAGTTTACCATATTTTATCCATTATGGAAGTTCAAGAGATTGTGTTACATGTTACACACACTTAATATAACTTAATATACATCTGTATTATCTATCTGTGTGTCTAACTATGCATCTATAAATCCAGTTACTCTATTTTTAATCTCCTACCTACTACTAGAATGACAACTCCATGAGAGCAGGAGTTTGTATACTCAGTGAAAGGTAACTACGTGCTCTGGAAATAAATGAATATATTTACTAGTTAATTTTGGTTACCTGAATGTTTTTTTTCTATCTTCTGTTTTAAATTTTTTTTTTACAAAATTAAGATTATGAATTATACACATTTACATCCTGCTCTTTATCATGCAGAAAACATTCTTTATTGTTACTATTCTTCAAAAGCCTGAATTTTTAGAGTAGATAATATTCTATAACATGAATAAATAATTCTTGATATCTAATTACTGATTGCTGGTCATTTGCACTAACTTAATACTACTATAAGTTATAGTGTAGCAAATATTCACATAAAACATTTTAAAAATTTTCTTTAATGATCATTAATTCTTAAGAATAGCATAAATATTTTTAAAAATTTAGCATGATAGCAAGTTGTCATCCAGATATTTTACACCAGCTAAGTAGTGAATGAGACTATATCTTTTATTTTACTTTTAGCAACATTGGTATTAGAATTTTAAAATAAATTACAAATTCACTTATTTAAGAGTGTTTTCCTTACTTTGGCTTCGTATTTTCAAACACTATTAAAGCCACATATGAAGACCTTTCAAAGATAGAGTTTTCCTTGGAAATATTTTTACTTTGGATTTCACAAATGATAACTGACCAAGAGTTACTATCTCTGGTTTCAAGACTGTCTTCTTGAATCTTGCAGAGTAATTCAATTTATTATTGTTGCAAGAAGATTAAAAAACTGTATCAACCAGGACAGGTAGTATGTTGAGGAGTTGGAAAAGTGGCATAATAATTGATAGGAATTATTCCATCTATAACTGAATTATTCTAACCAGTCATTCCTAAAGGAAATCTATCCTGAATATTCATTGGAAAGACTGATGCTGAAGCTGAAACTCCAACACTTTGGCCACCTGATCCAAAAAAGTAACTCATTGGAAAATACCCTGATTCTGGGAAAGATTGAAGGAGGGAGAAGAAGGGGATGACAGAGGATGAGATGTTTGGATGGTATCACTGACTGGATGGACATGAGTTTGAGCAAGCTCTGGGAGTTGTGTGATGGACAGGGAAGCCTGGTGCACTGTAGTCCGTGGGGTCACAAACAGATGGATACAACTGAGCTCTTGAACTGAAGTCTATCCATAGGCATAGGAATTATTCTATCCCTACCTCATTTCTGTCCAGGATTTGTTACTGAGTTTTTGTCTTCTACTGTTGGAGAAGACACTTGAGAGTCCCTTGGACTGCAAGGAGATCCAACCAGTCCATCCTAAAGGAGATCAGTCCTGGGTGTTCATTGGAAGGACTGATGCTGAAGCTGAAACTCCAATACTTTGGCCACCTGATGCGAAGAGCTGACTTATTGGAAAAGACTCTGATACTGGGAAAGATTGAGGGCAGGAGGAGAAGGGGACAACAGAGGATGAGATGGTTGGATGGCATCACCGACTCAATGGACATGGGTTTGGGTGGACTCCGGGAGTTGGCAATGGACAGGGAGGCCTGGAGTGCTGCTGTTCATGGGGTCACAGAGAGTCGGACATGACTGAGCAACTGAATTGAACTGAATACATACTTAAATTCACAACAAGATCTTCAACTTTCATTCTGACCTTGGCTGAACCTTTCATCTTTAACCACCTACTCCCACACTGAACTATCAACCTCTGTTCTTGAAAGTCCACTCCCCCGCATGCTTATCCATGCTACCCTAGATCTAATAATCCTGGTACATCATATCTGTTCACATTAACCTTCAGCTTTTCCTCTATGGCAAACTCCCATAGCAGACATCTCTACATCTTCTCATCTTCCTTGTTTCCAGTTCCTCTTTTGCACTGTGCTGAAATTTGTGCATATTTCCCACCGTCTTACCATGTCTACTTGGAATTCTTAGGTCCACTATTCACTCAGTCCTCCTTGTGTCATAATTGAACTATTCATAATTGTTAACAACAATTCTTGCCTATAGTAAGGTAAGGGGACTCAGGCACAGTGTATCTAAAATCCCTGAGAGAAAATAAAATTAGTATCCTATATCTGACTTGGGCACCCCTGACAGATCACCAAAAGGTTTGTCCCCATGGGTGGACGGTATTTTCAATCAAACAAGTAAGACCCAAACATATGTTCATAAAAGGACAAACATTCTTGTTCTCCATATATAATAAGATTAATTTTATTGGACATTAAAAAGGCATAGTAGTTGGGCATTAAAAAGATATCGTTGAGCATTAAGTGAAACATGAAATTTCCTTTTAGTTAAGATTTTCAGATATGTAATACTTTTAAATGAGACAAGGTTATTATTCAAATATATGCATCTAGATCTTTAAGAAAAGAAAAGAAAGATGGCAAACTGCTCAATATCTGGGATACTTGAGGAGCAGCCAAACTTGGAGCCAGAGCATCGGTCTTAATAATCCTAAAGTCTTTTTGAATGGAACTCTACATTGACAATTCTATTCTCTGTGTTTGCTTTTTGCGTAGACCCAATGAACCTGGCAAAGCTACTGGAATTAGAAATTACAATTTGGAGCTGGAGCAAAACAGAATGTTTAATGCAGACACACCTAGGCAGCAGGAGGCCCTTCTGGCAGTCTGTTCTATTGTGTTTTCGTCATGATTTCTAATCCAATTGCAAATTTAAGAAACTTAAACATTTTTAAAACTGAAAGTACTCAAGAGAGAATTTTTTTTTTTCTTTTACGGGGACTTGTTATCTTCAAAAGAAAAGCAAAACTCTGCCAAAGGAAAATGTTTTTGTTGTATTTTAGTTTTATCCTTACATGTGGGTGGGAGGATGGAAGGAACCCAACATGATTTTTGCTGTCTTATTTCCTTTTCCATACTTTGTTTTAAATGCTGTCATTGAGTTCAGGGGCCAGGAGAGGGAGACGTTAATATGGAGATCATAACGTGAATCTTTTTAGGGGTTTCTTTTGTTCTTGGTTCAGTTTCTAGCAAGTTAGACTGGGGAGTATTGCTGAGAAGGCCACAGGATTGAGGGCCGTAAAAGTCAAGAATCTTTGTTTTCAGTGATAATCTTATAACAAATGGGAGCCAGGTGTGCAATATTTGAGTTGGCTGCCTCTCAGAGTTTTTATTTATTTTTCTTTAGGTATGCAACAGCTAGGGAAGCTAAAATGAAAATGCAATCTTGTAGTGTCTATTTTGCGTGGTGTTTGAAATTACCAAAAATTACAGGGAAAATATGAATAAAAACACAAGCCCTTGGGACAGCACATGAACTCTGGAATCCTCCCAAATACAATAAGTCTTTCTTCCTCAACTATTAAAATAACATGATGTCATTCTTTTTGTTAGTACGAGGCCACCCATCTGGTTTAAACTCCTTCAGACGTATATTGTAATAGGTCATTGACAGTATTCATGGATCAAAGAGGTGAAAGAGACCTAGAAATGACCTGATCAACCTCTTCTTTTGACTACTCAGTAAAGTATTTGACCCAGTTCAATGACAAAAATGAAATTAGTGATTATTTCTTATACTTCCAATTGGAGTCAGCTCTTTTCTCCTTGGAATACTTGCTTCCATTTCATAATGTGAAATCAGTAGTTGATGGAAAAAATAATTTTTAAATAAGCACAGATAAATTCTTATTTATATCAACTCTCAACACCTTCTATTTCTCAAAATATCAGAACTTGTAGAGGAGGATTCATTTGTCTGCCAAGCATCTATTTTCCCATCTTTTGATTTCTGCACCTTGATTTCTCTTAGATACATTTTCTACTAATTAGCTTCACACATTTGCTGGCCCCATTCACAATCCCATTTGAGTCAGGACAGTTCATTAAGAATGTCATATGTCTGTTCACTACTGAGTCATGCTACTATCCCCAAAACAAATCAATCTAAAATAACTGTTGGGCTTTTGCAGATATAACCTTAATGCAGTGATCTCTTAATGCTATGGTTGTTGACAGGCCACAGTTAACATGCATTGCTTCTGAAAACCATCATGTGAGCAAAAGAGAAAACATCTGAAAATAGGAGATATCTAATAAAAGAGTTCATAGGAGTACACAGAAATAGGAAGGATAGGGGCACAGTGCTTGAAGAGTTGTCAAATTATATGAAAGTTCAAAGAGGTATTAATGTTGTTTAGATTCTATTTTATTACACATTTTTCTGGACTCTTGCAGTAATAAAATTCTACATTCATTACACGTTAGAATGGCCCTTTCAAAGCATCATTTTTCAAAACAATGAGGTAAAAAATAAAGGTAAAATTGCCTTTGGAGTGACTTGCATTTTTTCCTTCTACCCCCATTGAATTCTTCGTATTAACATGTTTTTAAAGAATTAGTCTGAATAAGAGTTATTCTAAGATAGAGGTATTTGTGAACCGGATTAACTGCATGAGAAATGGAAGTAAAATCATTTTTTGATATTTTTTTAACATTCCAAATCTGTTTGAGGCTTAGAGAATCCAACGTGAAGTTAATCCCATCTCACTACAAATGTGTGTATTCACAGAACAAAAAGCATTCCTATACTTATTGAGAAAAATAATGTTGATTTGTGTACAAAACTAGTTTTAAATGCATCCAAGTAGATTTTCTTGTTCTTTCCTTTTTAGCAAATATCCATTCTTTATGTGCTTGAACTATGTTCTCTTTTGTTTTCCCGTTATTGACACAGTATGTACTAAGATTATAAAGGAGATAATTTAAGGGCAACTTCATACCTGAAAAGTTGAAATCATTGGTTTCCCCTTACAGAAGACTCCCTGGGGAACATAATACAGGGAATCATGGGCAATTTACTACTAGTTGTGATATGTATCTGTCTGATGTAAAAAATCAATGGTTTCTCTTTTTAAAAAAATGGCCTCCCTGGGGAACAGAGCGTAGGTCAGAACAGCTTCCTAGTTCGCATGCTTGGCTATTTGTTTTCCAGTGGCAAACAACAGCTCTTCAAGCAATGGCGCTTTGGTCTCTGGTGCAGTGGATGCAACCCTGTGCTCTCCAGCACATCTACCACTGTGCTGCTATTATGTACAGGTTCTTACTTGAAAGAGAGGTGGAGGATTTTCAATATGCAATTACGCCCTGTTCACCTGCCATGCTCTCAAACGTTTGTGTGTGATACTCCTCTATGCCCCACCCCACCCTTACCTCAGGAAGGGAAAATCATTATCACATCTGTACACAACACTTAGGGCCTGCTTTTTCTTTTTCTCTTGTACTGAAAATATAGAAAATAAAGCATGGCAGCATGGTAATGCATTAGTGACCTATATGTTTTCCTGGCCAAATAGCTTAATTTAGTGCCAAAGCAAATTTGTAAACACTATCTCTAAAGGTGCTGGTTGTGCATGTATGGGTTTATGTGTGTGTGTACGTCTAGGGAGAGGAAGGGGAAAGACTACATATACTGAATGAAAAAAAATGTAGGATTTATAATTGGCTTTTAAAAGATTTTGTTAACAACTGAAGTGTAATAGTGGACAACGTGAAACATTTCAAACATAGTTGAGACACTTAAGATAAATTATTGGGGCTTATTGCCAAAATACATCGCCTTTTTAGCAGAAATCAGCATCCTGGGCCCTTCCTCAAATTCCTTGCATTCAATAAAGCTACATGGCTTTCACAGTAGAAAAGCCAGCCCAGTTCCTACAACCTTATTTGAGAATTAGGCAAGGCATGTGTGGGAGTAGGATGTATATATCTTCCGTCTTATTGTTAACATGGAGATCCTCAAATTGCAAGAAATTTCAAATACTAAGAAATTAGGAAGAAAATTGAAATTCTGTGAACATTTTCAATGAAATTTAATGTAATATTTGATAGTACTAACTAGGACCCTTTATTCTGCATCCATTTTACAGTCTTTGCCTTGTTTTCAATGGCTGAGTAAAAGTTTTCACATATAGTGATAATCAATTTTATAGCATTATAGTATTCTATTTAGTTTGGGCATGCAAAAGCTAATGCTTCAGAATGAAGTTAAGTGACATGTATTACACAGAATATTTTGAAAAAAATTGAAATGACATGAGAAATCTGATAAAGGCGAACAATTATACAGAAATACACTGTAAAATCATTAATCTCTAAGAATGGTGAAACAATTTTCCTATGGTATGTAGGCATAAGATAAAAGTCTAAAAAAATTGGTATTCTGGTCTCATAAATATTATTATTTAAATTTTTTCCAAGTAATTTACTTATTTTTAAAAATTTTATTTGGAGGATAATTGCTTTAAATATCGTGCTGGTTTCTGCCATACAACAATATAAATCAGCCATAGGTATACATACGTCTCCTCCTCTAGAACATCCCTCCCACCTGCCACCCTATGCTACCTCTCTAGGTTGCTTATTAGAATGCTTTCTCTTTTACCTTCATACATATATTGTGTATATATATATATATATGGACTTATATAGTACATTATATATTTATATAACTATATATACATAGATGGATCATAGGTCATAGAGCACTGGGTTGAGCTCCCTGCATCACGCAACAAATTCCCTAACATAACTTTGTAAAAATTATCTTTAGGAATTGGCAAAACCATTATGTAAGAAATCGTAAAGGGGCCACGGGACACTAAGCATTTGCCAAAACTCATAAAATGTATAACTTAACATATGGAAATTAAAAAAATAACTTAGGAGGCTGAGGGATTCCAGGAAGAAATGCAGATTGTGACAGAAGAGTCTTAACTTATAAAGGTATGAAATAAACTCACTTAGGATGGTAGGAAAAAGATACTGATGCAAGTAACTGGAAATGAGGGAAGACTATAAGTGTAAATGCAAAAGCAACTGTCCCTAAGCTCTGCAGTTTAGCTGATGGCATGTTTTTAATGGGAGTATGAGTTAATAATTCTAATCTGTCATACATGTATACTGGAATTTGAATAAATAACTGGATTCTAGATGATGGAATTCAGATTTCTCACTATTGGAGTAGGTGATTACAGATAAGCAAGGGGAAGAGGCTACAATGTTCCATGTGGTAATGAATTAGAGTTGAATATATCAGTATAGGCTTCTCAGAATGTTTTCTGTTTTACCTTCATACACACACATATATATATATTGTGTGTGTATATATATGTACTATATATATAAGAGCTAAATCAAATCCCTTATGATTATACAGTGGAAGTGAGAAATAGGTTTAAGGGACTAGATCTGATAGAGTGCCTGATGAACTATGGACTGAGGTTCGTGACATTGTACAGGAGACAGGGATCAAGACCATCCCCATGGAAAAGAAATGCAAAAAAGCAAAATGGCTGTCTGGGGAGGCCTTACAAATAGCTGTGAAAAGAAGAGAAGGGAAAAGCCAAGGAGAAAAGGAAAGATATAAGCATCTGAATGCAGAGTTCCAAAGAATAGCAAGAAGAGATAAGAAAGCCTTCTTCAGTGATCAGTGCAAAGAAATAGAGGAAAACAACAGACTGGGAAAGACTAGAGATCTCTTCAAGAAAATTAGAGATACCAAGGGAACACTTCATGCAAAGATGGGCTCGATAAAGAACAGAAATTGTATGAACCTAACAGAAGCAGAAGATATTAAAAAGAGGTGGCAAGAATACACAGAAGAACTGTACAAAGAGATCTTCACGACCCGGATAATCATGATGGTGTGATCACTCACGTAGAGCCAGACATCCTGGAATGTGAAGTCAAGTGGCCCTTAGAAACCATTTCATGCCAGTCAGAATGGCTGTGATCCAAAAGTCTACAAGCAATAAATGCTGGAGAAGGTGTGGAGAAAAGGGAACCCTCTTACACTATTGGTCAGAATGCAAACTAGTACAGTCACTATGGAGAACAATGTGGAGATTCCTTTAAAAACTGGAAATAGAACTGCCTTATGATCCAGAAATCCCACTGCTGGGCATACACACCGAGGATACCAGAATTGAAAGAGACATGTGTACCCCAATGTTCATTGCAGCACTGTTTATAATAGCCAGGACATGGAAGCAACCTAGATGTCCATCAGCAGATGAACGAATAAGAAAGCTGTGGTACATATACACAATAGAATATTACTCAGCCATTAAAAAGAATACATCTGAATCAGTTCTAATGAGGTAGATGAAACAGAGTGAAGTAAGCCAGAAAGAAAAATACCAATACAGTATACTAACACATATATATGGAATTTAGAAGATGATAACTATAACCCTGTATGTGAGACAGCTAAAGAGACACAGATGTGTAGAACAGTCTTTTGGATTCTGTGGGAGAGGGAGAGGGAGAGGGTGGGACAATTTGGGAGAATGGCATTGAAACATTTAAAATATCATATAAGAAACGAATCGCCAGTCTAGGTTTGATGCAGGATACAGGATGCTTGGGGCTGGTGCACTGGGATGACCCAGAGGGATGGTATGGGGAGGGAAGTCGGGGGGGTGGTTTCAGGATTGGGAACACGTGTACACCCACGGGAGATTCATGTTGATGTATGGCAAAACCAATACAATATTGTAACTTAAAAAAAAAAACCTAAAATAAAATAAAATCTGAAAAAAACATTATGTATTATAATGTCAATATTGTAAAGCAATTATCCTTCAATTGAAAATAAAGAAATTTTTTTAATAAAAAAAATTTTAAAAAAAAGAAAACATCACTGTGAACGAAGATAGCGGAGGTGACGGAATTCCAGTTGAGCTCTTTCAAAACCTAATAGATGATGCTTTGAAAGTGCTGCACTCAATATGCCAACAAATTTGGAAAACTCAGCAGTGGCCACAGGACTGGAAAAGGTCAGTTTTCATTCCAGTCCCAAAGAAAGGCAATGCAAAAGAATGCTCAAATGACCGCACAACTGCACTCATCTCACATGCTAGTAAAGTAATGCTCAAAATTCTCCAAGCCAGGCTTCAGCAATATGTGAACCATGAACTTTCAGATGTTCAAGCTGGTTTTTGCAAATGCAGAGGAACCAGAGATCAAGTTGCCAACATCTGCTGGATCATCAAAAAAGAAAGAGAGTTCCAGAAAAACATCTATTTCTGCTGTATTGACTATGCCAAAGCCTCTGACTGTGTGGATCACAATAAACTGTGGAAAATTCTGAAAGAGATGGGAATACCAGACCACCTGACCTCCCACTGAGAAACCTATATGCAGGTCAGGAAGCAACAGTTAGAACTGGACGTGGAACAACAGACTGGTTCCAAATAGGAAAAGGAGTATGTCAAGGCTGTATATTGTCACCCAGCTTACTTAACTTCTATGCAGAGTACATCATGAGAAACGCTGGGCTGGAAGAAGTACAAGCTGGAATCAAGATTGCCGGGAGAAATATCAATAACCTCAGATATGCAGATGACACCATCGTTATGGCAGAAAGAAAGTGAAGAGGAACTAAAAGCCTCTTGATGAGAGTGAAAGAGGAGAGTGAAAAAGTTGGCTTAAAGCTCAACATTCAGAAAACAAAGATCATGGCATCTGGTCCCATCACTCCATGGGAAATAGATGGGGAAACAGTGGAAACAGTGTCAGACTTTATATTTTTGGGCTCCAAAATCACTGCAGATGGTGAGTGCAGCCATGAAATTAAAAGACGCTTACTGCTTGGAAGAAAAGTTATGACCAACCTAGATAGCATATTCAAAAGCAGAGACATTACTTTGCCGACTAAGGTCCGTCTAGTGAAGGCTATGGTTTTTTCCAGTGGTCATGTATGGATGTGAGAGTTGGACTGTGAAGAAGTCTGAGCACCGAAGAATTGATGCTTTTGAACTGTGATGTTGGAGAAAACTCTTGAAAGTCCCTTGGACTGCAAGGAGATCCAACCAGTCCATTCTGAAGGAGATCAACCCTGGGATTTCTTTGGAAGGAATGATGCTAAAGCTGAAGCTCCAGTACTTTGGCCACCTCATGCGAAGAGTTGACTCATTGGAAAAGACTCTGATGCTGGGAGGGATTGGGGGCAGGAGGAGAAGGGGACGACAGAGGATGCGATGGCTGATGGCATCACCAAGTCGATGGACATGAGTTTGAATGAACTCTGGGAGTTGGTGATGGACAGGGAGGCCTGGCGTGCTGCGATTCATGGGGTCACAAAGAGTCAGACACGACTGAGTGACTGAACTGACTGACTATATATATATATTTATGTAACTATATATACATAGATGGATAATAATTATTAGTAGATACAATTAGTATTAGTAGATTATAATATAAAGTAGATTAGTAGGTAACATGTAAGTGGGCTTATATACTCACATATATTTCCTTGCTCTATCAGGTAAGAGAGACTAGAGCAATGACCTTCCCATATCAATAAGCACACATAGAATCTAGAGCCTGAGTTCTAATACCATTTTCCAATAAAAAAGAACCATGATTCCCTGGAAAATGACTAATTCTAAGTTGGAACATATGAGCAACAAAATAAATACAATTATATTGAGCTATAACCCAAAGTATAATATAATAATCTATGATTCTATAATTATCAAATAAAAAATAAATGGGGAAAATAGATGCATTTTTCCATAGAGAAGAATAACAAATAATTTATATATTCTATTCTCAAGGAGGTGGAACTTGACTCCCTACTTCTAGGTATGGGCTGCAGAAAGTGGCTTGCTTATAAAGAAGCAGAAACAGAAAGTGAGAAGGGAATGACTTCATAGTGGAAAAAAAACTGAAAAAATACTACCTCAGTCAAGTAGGTAATCAAAGGTAACATCAGTGGTGATAAATCATGTTGATTTTATCCTTTATATGATGATAAAAGCATTTACCTCTGTGAGGTTTTGGTTAAAATCTAATAATTTTAATTTAAGCACAAGAAGAATACTTGACAATTCATAATTGAAAGACATTCTGAAAAATATTTCACTAGTACTTCTAAAAATCATCAAGGTCATCAAAAACAAGGAAAATAAAAATAGAAATTATGGATAACAATTCCATTTATCATTGCATCAAAGTGAATAAAATATCTAGATATAAAACTACCTAAGGAGGCAAAACACCTGTACTCAGAAAAGTATAAGACACGGATGAAAGAAATTAAAGATGACACAAACAGAAAGATATACTGTATTCTTGGATTGGAAGAATCAATATTGTTAAAATGACCATACTAAGACAGCAAGGAGATCGAACAAATCCTGAAGGATATCAACCTGAATATCCATTGGAAGGACTGATGCTGAAGCTTCAACACTCTGGCCACCTGCTGAGAAGAGATGACTTGTTGGAAAAGACCTTGATTCTGGAAAAGATTGAGGGTAAGAGGATAAGGGTATGACAGAGGATGCGATTGTTGGATGGTATCTTTGACTCAATGGACAAGAGTTTGAGCAAACTCTGGGAGATACTGAAGGACAGGGAAGCCTGGCATGCTGCAGTCCATGGAGTCACAAAGAGTTGAACCTGACTTAGCTACTGAACAACCACCACCCAAGCCAATCTACAGATTCAACATGATCTCTGTCAAATTACCAATGGTTTTTTTTTCACAGAATTAGAACAAGTAATTTGAAATTTTATATAGAAACAAAAAAGACCCTAGAATAGCCAAAATCATCTTAAGGAAGAAGAACAGAGCTGGAAAAAGCAGGCTCCCTGACTTCAGACTACACTAGCAAAAAAAAAATCCACTGAATATAAGAAAATGTTTGTAAATGATATGACAGATATATACTTCAGTGGAATACTACTCAGCCAAAAAAAATTCCATTTGCAATAATATGGATGGACTTGGAAGATATTATGCTAGGTGAAGTAAGTCAAACAGAGAAAGCCAAATGCTATATGATATCACTTATATATTATCTCTAAAATACAACAAACTAGTTAATATAACAACAAAAGAAAGAAGCAGACACAGATATAGAGAACAAACTAATGGTTACCAGTGGGAAGAAGGCTGAGGGGAAGTGCAATACAGGGGTAGGGGAGTGAAAAGTACAAACTTTTAGGTGCAAAATAAACTACAAAGCTATACTGTATTGCACAGCAAATATAGCCAATATGGTATAATAACTATACATAGAACATTACCTTTAAAAACTGTCAACCACTATATTGTACTTATGTAACATAATATTGTATAGTAAGTGCACTTCAATAAAAGAGCAAGGAAATTTTGAGAAATTATCATACCTTAGAAGAGTCTAAACAGACATAGTGACTCAATAAAATATGGTATCCTAGAAAGAATTCTGAAACAGAAAACTAACTTCAGGTAAAAACTAGGAAAATCTAAGTAGACTTTAGTTAATAATAATCTATCAATATTTGCTCAATAATCATGATACATGTCACATAGTATTATAAAATATTAACGATAGAGGAAATTGGATGTAGCTCCTTGGGAAGTTGCACTATCTTCACGACTTTCCTGTAAATCAAATGCCAATCTAAAATTTTAAAGTCATGTAAGAATTGACTTTATCGTGGAAAGAATAATAAACCCTTCATATATTGAAAGCTTTTTATACACGGCATCTATGACACTACTTTCTTTTACTCCCAACCCTCTTGTTTAGTATAAACAGAACCTTCAGCAACCTGGTATTTGCCTTGCTTACTCCTGCATTTATTTGTTCATGTCATTCCTATCTGAAAAAATGTCCCAGTTTTTCTTCAACTGCCTAAACCTCTTTCAAAGGACACTTTAAAATCCTACTTTTAGGAGATTTCCTATATTTCTTTTGAGTGTTCTTACCCAAAAATGCACCTGAAACTTTTAATCCTTATCCCCAAATTTAACATGGAAATACTTACGTATTTACATTGTTCATTATGTTTGTATATGTAACCCCAGCTCTCCAAAATATTAACATACTTTATACTGCTAACTCCCTTATTCTCCACGGCAAGTAAAGCAAACTATTTTTTGCTAAATAGATATTTTACTGATTTTATAATGTAAATAGACAAATACATATATCAGAGGGTAAATATTATTTTCTATCATGTTATTTTGTTTGCAGATAAACGTAGGCTTTTAATGATAAATATTTTTAAAAATATAATGTTAAAGGAAAAGAAGAGTGGATGAAAATCAAAAATAAGAGTGAGAAATACAGAAAAAATGTTTAGGAAGAGTGGAACAAAAGACCAAAGAGAGATGATAGCAAATTTCAAGGAAATATTTGTCATGCATTTTTTTCTTTTATAAAAAGGTAAAAACTGATCATATTTATAGATAATAAGGAAAAGAATATATTTCACCCATTTTACACAGTACTAAGTATTTGTGTTCTCCGTTTGTTTGAATAGATAAAGCATATTGTGAAGAATTAAGTTCTTAAGCCAACATACTACTTTTCCTGCATTGCCTTATACTAACTGAGTAGAAAACTTTTTAGAAAGAAAACTTCAAAACCAAACTTGGATCATGTGGCAAGAGGACACATTGCTCTTAATATCTGTTTTGAATTTCCTCTATGTTTAAAAATAAAATAGCTGGGCACATGATACTCAGACTATATTCCTAATTATTCACAGGAACTTGATGTGGCCATGTGATGATGACATTCTGGCCAATGAAATACAATTAGAAGATTTTATAGCAGCTTCCAAGAACTTTCCTCAAAAAAAGATAGCTTGTATGTGTTGTCACCTTTTGTCATTTTCCCCAATGTTTATTCAATTATTGTCCAAAAATCTAGTATTAATCGCATAAACTTGTTGTTTCAATCCAGATTGTCAGCTGTTGAAATTGTCAGATTTTTAAATAAGAAATATATTAATTTTGATCAATACTGAAGAGTTTTAAAGAAGAAAGCTACTAAATAAAGAATATCTTGGAGACATAATCAATAAAGCAAAAATACTCATAAACAGAAATATTTTGACTTCAATAATTCAGTCTTAGTTGGACTGAAAATCTAGAGAAATGTTGAAAATGATGTGTGAGGATCTGTTTGTGAAAGGTAGCATAGACGTACAGCACCAATTTAACATTTCCTTAAATTATTATTAAATTGAATCCTTATTAGACACATGGTTTAAAGGACTCAGCTAACAATACGGTAGCTTATCAATACCTAGAAATGAATAAGATCTACTTTATAAAGGAAGTGGGAATTTATTTCAGTTTTATCAATTTTTTAAAAAGCTTAGATATGCATTATTATCTCTACTTACCAAAAGAAAAAGAGAAACTGAAGTTCTTGGAAAGAAAAAATAAACTTCTCTTAATCAATTTGTAAAGATAGTTTGTCTCTGAGCTCTGACATTATATTAGCCTGCTCCTAGTGAAGGAACTGTTGCCATCTTTGTTGGGGTTCTTGTTATTATTTGAATACATGCATTCAAATGTATGGATGTGAGAGTTGGACTATAAAGAAACCTGAGCGCTGAAGAATTGATGCTTTTGAACTGTGGTGTTGGAGAGGACTCTTGGGAGTCCCTTAGACTGCAAGGAGATCCAACCAGTCCATCCTAAAGGAGATCAGTCCTGGGTGTTCATTGGAAGGACTGATGTTGAAGCTGAAACTCCAATAATTTGGCCACCTGATGTGAAGAGCTGACTCATTTGAAGAGCCCCTGATGCTGGGAAAGATTGAAGGCAGGAGGAGAAGGGGACAACAGAGGATGAGATGACTGGATGGCATCACCGACTCAATGGACATGGGTTTGGGTGGACTCCGGGAGTTGGTGATGGACAGGGAGCCCTGGCGTGCTGCAGTTCATGGGGTCGCAAAGAGTTGGACACAACTGAGAGACTGAACTGAATACATGCATACTTGCTGGAAAGATTCCTTCAGAGAAGAAAATAAAGAAAAGGCCAATATTGTTTGTATTCAGTGGATAGATCAAGGAAAGTATGAGAAAGTTGACAGCACTTATTTTCAAAAGGCAGATTTTCTCCTTGTTATTTTTACATTAATTGAGTAATAGTCACTGGCATGTAAGAATAATAGCATTTCATTTCTACTCATAGTCAGCTATTCGTTATTCTCCGTTTGATTTTCTTATGCATTGGGTTTCTTTTTATTATCAAAACACAGAGATTTGAATCTAAAGAAATTTGTTAAATCAGATTATGATTATCTGGACACTAGGGCCATATGGTTTGGGAAGAAAAGGAATGAAAGAGCTTGATTTAGTTAAGTTTGTGGCTCTTATTTTAGTGAGGATTCTTGAACTAAGTGCTTAAATAAATTTAGTGAAATGAATGTCGTGGATACCAAGAACATCAAACTTTTAGAAATTACTTTACTTCTTGGCAAATTGTTGTTTCTTTAAAGTATTTCAAACACCCAATAAAAGAGGCTCCTTCTCCATTAGTACATTCATAGACAACAATATTTGGATAGATTAAGTGAAATGAATCAGAAACACATGTATTACATTACTTTTAAAATCAACATGAGTTTAAAAATTATTGGGAAAGTGTCTGGCAAGATGGGTTATTCTAAAACGAAAACATTTTTAAAATGGATGAATACATTTCAGAAACCTGAAGGAGAAAAAAAGAAACAGAGAACTGTTTTGTAATTAGAGCGGAACATATATTAATTTAAATAACTTTTATTTTATTAGAGAATCCTCTCTGGCTTGGCTCAGTTAACAATATCTTATGTAAATTAATTATACCACAAATAAGTAATTGCCCTGTTTTATATATATGGAGGTTCACATGGTAAAGAATCTGACTGCAGTGTGGAAAACTTGGGTTGATTCCTTGGGTTGGGAAGATCCCCTGGAGGATGGCTTGCAACCCACTCCAGATCATGATCAAAATGTGAATCCATGATTTCTTAATTCCCTAATGCTTGTCCATATCCACCTCAAGCTCTAAATGAAGAGTTTTCAGAACTATAGATTTAAACCCACAGTGGCAGTCATCCAGCTCAAATAGGGTTCAGTTCAGGCAGTTCAGTCACTCAGTTGTGTCTGACTCTTTGTGACACCATGAATCGCAGCACGCCAGGCCTCCCTGTCCATCACCAACTCCCGCAGTTCACTCAGATTCATTTCCATCGAGACAGTGATGCCATCCAGCCATCTCATCCTCTGTCGTCCCCTTCTCCCCCTGCCCCCAATCCCTCCCAGAATCAGAGTCTTTTCCAATGAGTCAACTCTTCGCATGAGGTGGCCAAAGTCCTGGAGTTTCAGTGTTAACAGTGACGTAAAAGTGTATGGGAATATGAAAGTTAAAAGGTGGAGTGCAAAACATTTTTAGTTCTTGTCCGTTCACTGGAAACAAAAATACAAAAAGAGCAGAAAGATAGGAGGAGGAAGGAGTTAGGTTAGAAGATGTTCAAATGCTTAGAATTCCAAGGAAGCCACACCACATCATTCACTAGATGAGTTATTCAGTTGTTTTCAAAACATCACTAGAATTTTCCAAATATAGATTTGCCTTTGAGCTTTATGATACTTTCAAATAAGATCATTTCAGTGTTGATTTTTATAATGGATGACCTCACATAGCAAAGCAACTCAAAACTTTCAGGGTAAGATATACCTAAGGTTTCATCTATACCCCTCAATCATTTTTCATATGAACATCTTAAATAAATATGATTTACCATTGAGCTTCTTCAGGGTGCAATGTAAGGAAAGTGTCATGTATTCTTTGGCAACAAATTAACACAACTTTAGGAATATCAAATTTGTTTAAAATTATTCAAATTATTCAAATTATTCAAATTATTCAGCATGCTTGGGGCTGGTGCATGGGGATGACCCAGAGAGATGTTATGGGGAGGGAGGTGGGAGGGGGGTTCATGTTTGGGAACGCATGTAAGAATTAAAGATTTTAAAATTAAAAATAAATAAATAAATAAAATTTAAAAAAAATTATTCAAATTTTGATTTTATTATAATTCAACCACAATAATATAGTAAGTCTAAATGTGATGATTCTTCATGAAGCATGTAGATTTTAACTTGGGAGATATTCATTTTATCCTATTGAAATCTGTCCAAGGAAATGAAATATATGACATGATCTGCTTATTGATTTAGGAAATTTTTGGTAATTTTTAATTCATTCTGATCCTTAAAATAATAAAAGTTATCAATGAATAACTTTTATCTATGAATAACTGTATTTTCAACTTATCTTTGATTTTTTTTTCATTAAATCACCATATAAAGTGATTTGAGCAATACTGGAGTCCACACTTTGATTTGTACTGAACAGAAGACCTCATAGAGGTTAATTGCCTTATGAAGTTTCATAGAGTTAGTTAATAGCCAAACTGAGTCTCAGCTGATCCCAAACTGCAGATTAGCATGAACAGATGGTTTAAAATTTGCAACCAATGAGAAAACAATATGTTAGTAAGATTGCAATGCTGACGTTTGCTACCAGATAGTGATTGGAAAAGACTCTGATGCTGGGAGGGATTGGGGGCAGGAGGAGAAGGGGACGACCGAGGATGAGATGGCTGGATGGCATACCGGACGCGATGGATGTGAGTTTGAGTGAACTCCAGGAGTTGGTGATGGATAGGGAGGCCTGGCATGCTGCAATTCTTGGGGTTGCAAAGAGTCAGACACGACTGAGCAACTGAACTAAACTGAACTGAGTGATTGTACTTGTATCTGTTATATAACTACTCATATGGGCAATTGATATCTGTGTAGTAAAAGATAAAATGTCCTATTTGAGAGGTATTTTAAATTTTAATCCTATACACTTTCTTGGTCATTGTTGAAGAATCAACTCCCTTTCACCTCCTTTGCAAAATCTTACCCCTTTCCCACCAGGTAATATAATCCACTCTCTCCTATGTACCCCTGGAACAATCATTTCATAATCATATAATTATACTTACCCACAGTACACTGTGTTGTGATTATCTAGTTGTATGACCATTCCCTTGAATAAAAAATGAGTTGTGGAAAGAAAGATTCTGGGACTTATTGATATTTATGGCCCTAATATTTGCTATAATACTTACTATGAGGTAATGGCAAAAGCATCTTTATAGATTTTCTTGACTATAAGTCTCTAGTCATGCTTTATATAGGACTTTCTCTTTCACATTAAATCTATCAGCAAATGAAAGACTCTGTTGTAGATATATATATTGAGAATTTGATGACCTTGTTCCATCCCTCCTGCCACCTCCTACTAAAGTCACTATCAGATCTTCCTGAGTTATTATAATTGCTTCCTGACTTCTTTCCATGATTCTGTACTTGCCTACCATGAGCCCCCCCCTCCCAACTATACCTGTCCCAGTCATCTATACTTAATGCATCAGTTCAGTGACCTTTGTTTTTCAGTTGAAAAATGTCAGGTAAAGTAATAGCTGAAGTAAATTGGGAGGCAAACAATAATTCTTTGGAAATTGTAACTTAGGGCAAAGAGTTGGAAAACAGTATTGGGTATGACTGCCTCAAATAGGTAAGCACAAGAGAGAGTTGAGCTCAGTGAAGGAATGGCTAGTTCTTCAGTAGATACAAAAGGAACAGAGACAATTTTGTGGTCTTATAGACTTCAGCAGACTAGCTGCTGAAATACCGTCCAAATGGCAGGCGACAAATTCAACAGTAGCAGAAATTTCAACTGAACAAAATGACATGTGAAAAATATGAGATTAAGAGTATTATTCCAAGCTCAACTTCTCAGTTAAGAAAAGGGACCAAGAGCCAAAATCAGATAAAGGATTGCAACCTTTTCACTCATTCCAGACTGACTTATGGCAGTTGCCATCAAGAGAGAGAGGATGAAGCAAAAGGATGGATGTGGTTAATGAAATTGGTATCTTATCGAAAGCAAATTTATACGATGCCTATTGCGCTGTTGAAGAAATACTGTGCAAAAGAAAAAAGCTTTGGTTCTTAAAAAGCCTTGATTTTTTAAGATGCAAAGCAATGCTCAGCCAATAGTTTCCATGAAAGGGAGAAGTCTTTAAATTCAGCATACCCTTCAAGGAAGCGAAGCTCCCAATACCCATCTCTGATAAAGCCAAGGAGATACCTCCAAAATGACAGAAACTAGAGCTATGGAAAATAATGGGGAAAGCAAATCTTTCCAGAGAGCAAAATGACAGCCTTTAAAGTGGTGGCCCTCTGGGGATCTGAATACTTTCTTCCTTCCCCTTATATTGCATACCTTCCCCTTCAGTTTAGTTCAGTCGCTCAGTTGTGTCCGACTCTTCGCGACCCCATGAATCGCAGCACGCCAGGCCTCCCTATCCATCACCAACTCCCGGAGTTCACTCAGACTCACATCCATCGAGTCAGTGATGCCATCCAGCCTTCTCATCCTCTGTCATCCCCTTCTCCTCCTGCCCCCAATCCCTCCCAGCATCAAAGTCTTTTCCAGTGAGTCAACTCTTGGCATGAGGTGGCCAAGTACTGGAGTTTCAGCTTTAACATCATTCCTTCCAAAGAAATCCAGGGCTGATCTCCTTAGAGGTATTTAATGTGGTGATCTTGTCCTCCCATGGTATATTACATCTGGTGACATATATTATTATATTTTATTTGGTATCAAAAGCTGTCACACAGAAGAGATATCTTGGATTTTGAACTGAATATAGTGACTGGGTGACACGTTGAGCATTTTAAGTGAGTGTATTATTTGTGAAGAGAGAGAGAAATATACATTTGGTGATCAGAAGGGCAGACAGTAAGTGAATTTGACTAAATGCCCACCCTTCTCATTTACTCTTCCTGAGTTTATACAAAGGCTACATTTCCCACCCTCCCTTGCAGTTTGTGAGGTGAGGTCACATGTTCCCTTTAGCATGAAACACACTATTCAGAAGAAAACAAAGGTCTTTTAATGATGGCTAGTATGATATTATAGAATATTCAAAGAGGACCTATAGACAAATTATTATATGTAATCAAATAACCAACTGAATAGCTAACTTAAAAAATTAAAATGCAAAAATCAACATTTTACATGCTGATTAAAGTCAATTAGAAAACATCACAGAAAAGAGATTCTATTTACTGTGGCAATAGAAACCATGAAGCTATTAGGATTAAACCTAATAAAAAATACCTCTATGGAGAAAATTATAAAATATAACAGTGGCATAAGAAAAGATTTCATATTTGTTAAGACATAGAACGTCTTTATGTACTGAAACACTAGTATTAACATATCAAGTTTGCGCAAAGTGATCTATAAATTAAATGCAATCACATTAGCAACAGAGTTTGTAATGAAGTCTGACAAACTTCAGAAAATCTACATGAGAACAAAGGATCAAAAATTATCAAGATATTTTGTAGGAGAAGAACTCAGAACAGTTAACCAGTGAGGTACTGATTACTATAAAATGTTAATAATTAAATAGTATAATATTTTCAGAGAAAGAGGCAAATAGAGATTTGAGAGTTCAGAAATGTGCATTATTAGAAATGCATTAGAAATTATGTCAGAGATGGTATCAAGTAAACTCTATTAATATTAGTAACAATTTAGTAATTAGTGCTGGAAAAATTGATTATCCATACAGAGAATTTAATACCTATGCCATAAAAATGGTGATTGGTGGACTAAATAATGTGCTATTATGTTTTATAATAAGAATATATATATTTTGGTCTTTTCCACAGTTCTTGGACACAGAACTACTAAAACCTTTGCAACATCTTGAGTAATAAGGGTCTTGGGAGGATCTTTTGTCATAGTATTTGCTCTTTTGTCCTCAGTTTCTGAGATCGCTCCATAGCAATAAAGGTGAAAGGAATGCCTTTTGTTACTCATAAAAAGACAGTTTCAATCACAGTTGAGTTCACGTTAAGGAGTTGATTTTGCACAAGTCCCTGGACACCCACAGGATGGGGACTCCCTGCCCAGTAGAACGAATGCTGTAACTAGAGGACTGGAATTTTCGGCTTCCTACCCCCCTGCTCCCCAACCTTTGAAGGGAAGAGAGGCTGGAGGCTGCACTAATCACCATTGGCCAAAGATTTAATCAATCTTGACTATGAAATGAAGCCTTCATAAAATTCTGTATAGTATAGGGTTCAAAGAGCTTCCAGGTTGGAGATGACAAGGAGGTCCTGGAGAGAGCACAGAAGGGCTGCATTCCTTGCTCCATAACCTTGTCTGGGCATCCTATTCTTCTGGCTGTTCCTGAGTTGCATCCTTTTATAATAATTCAGTGACCTAGTCAGTAAACTGTTCCCTGAGTTCTGAGAACCATTCTAGCAATATGGAATCAGAGACAAGGGTTGCAGTAACCACAGGTGACAACCTAAACTTTCAGCTGGTGTCTGAAGTCAGGAGGCAGTCTTGTTGGAGTGAGCTCTTAACCTTTGGGATCTGATACCAATTCCCTATAGTAGTGTTAGAATTAAATTGAATTGTAGGATTCTCAGCTTGGAAAATTGCTTGGTGTAGGGGAAAACAAACCCATGTATTTGGTGACAGAAGTGTTGAGAGTGTAGCATGGTAGAGAAAGAGAAGCATTTTTTTTCTCTTTCAAATAAATAAATATATAAAGTCAAAATTTATAAATTACAAAACAAGAGGAAATGTTTTTATGGTCTATGAATAAAAGTATTTCTTGGAAAATTCAGGAGAGAAGCAGAAATGGTAAAGTGATATTCATTAAAATGACTGTGGAAATTGAAACATATTTCAATAAATGACAAAATAAAGTTAAAAACCAGCACGAAGTGGTAAAGATATTTTCAGTGGAAAAATTTGACACTGACATAGATTTTATAAAGAACAGCTATAAGCTAGTAAGAAATACTATAAACACCAAATAAAAAATTGTGTAGAAGTTTGGAATAAAGAATGGAAAATATAAATAGCATCTCAACTTCACTCTATATCATGAAAATTAAAACAAAAATGAGAATGCAAATGAAAATAAAATGAACTATTTCTCATCCAAATTTTTCAAAATTAAAGACCAACTATAACAAGTGAGGATACAGATAGAGAGACAGGCTCCTATCCTACTGGTAGGAATGTAAATTGGTATGAGCACTTTGGAGTGATATGATCATGTCCTGTAAAATGGCAATTTAAAGTTAAATTAAGTACCATAAAATAATTATTGTATGTGTATAAGAAAACACAATAAAATTATTATTACACTCTTATTCAGAATAGCACCTTCCCTAGAGGTAAAACATTAGGTCTAAAATAGTATACGAAAATCTATCAAATACTGATATAAGGTGTAAGTACCACTGAAATGGTTTCAAATTGGAAATATACACAAAACTTTCCAGTCCATTTTGAAGCTAGCATTAGTCTAATTTCAAACAAGACTATCACTGAAAATTAATCCAGATATTAATTTCACTGTGAATATAACATAAAACACTAGATAAAATACTAACAAACTTGGGATAGTAGTATATAAAAAGAGAGATGCAACTTGGCTAGTTCTTATTTAATCCCAAGAATGTAAGGATTTTCCAGATCAAAATAAGTAAATATATATATATATATATATATATAGATAGATAGATAGATAGATAGAGAGAGAGAGAGAGAGAGAGAGAGAAAGAGAGGTAACTTACTACATTTATGGAATAAGGCCAATAGAATAGCAGTAATAAGAACAATTAAGAATCATGTAAGGGATTTCTATTTCATTTGGCAATGTAAAAATAACTGGAACTGAAATCACCCTGATAAGGTAAACAATCCTAGAATTGGCAGGGTGAAAGCATGAGGAAATTATTTTCAGACATTGAACAGCAGGCAGTGAAGACTGCAATTTCTGAGAAAAGAAAAACTCATGGGATGAGCCCCATGATGCTTCTGGATCTCTACAGGGAGCTAGAGACCAAGAAGACATCACAATATGTGACTGCTTACACGAGGGTACCACGGGGCAACTACTTGCAGGGCACATCCAGATAACAGAAGTCAGGCAGTACTGAAGGACTTAACGAGCTCAAGCTGTAGCCAGAAGACAGAAATCATGAGTCTCAAGGAAGGTCCTAAACCATCCCAAAGAAAAAGAAATGCAAGAAGGCAAAATTGTTGTCTGAGGATGCTTTACAAATAGCTGAGGAAAGGAGAAGCAAAAGGCAAGGGAGAAAAGGAAAGTTATACACAACTGAAGGCAGAGTTCCAGAGAACAGAAAGGAGAGATAAGAAGGTCTTCTTAAAAGAACAATGCAAAAAAAAAAGAGGAAAACAACAGAATGGGAAAGACTAGTGATCTCTTAAAGAAAATTAGAACTATCAAAGGAATATTTCATGCAAGGATATGAATAATAAAGGATATAAATGGTAAGTACCCAACAGTAGCAGAAGAAATTAAGAAAAATACACAGAACTATACAAAAAAGACCTTAATGAGCTGGATAACAATGATGGTGTGATCACTCACCTAGAGCTGAGCCTTGGGAAAAATTACTATGAACAAAGCCAGTGGAGGTGTAGAATTCCATCTAAGCTATTTAAAATCCTAAAAGATGGATGCTGTTAAAGTGCTGCACTCAATATGTGAGAAAATTTGGAAAACTCAGCACTGGCCATAGGACTGGATAAGGTCAGTTTCCATACTAATCCCAAAGAAGGGCAATGCCAAAGAATGTTCAAATTACTGTACTGATTTCACATACTAGCAAGGTTATGCTCAAAATCCTTCAGGCTAGGCTTCAGCAGTATATAAACTGAGAACTTCCAGATGTACAAGCTGGATTTTGAAGAGACCGAGAAAACAATTTGCCAACATTTGTTGGATCATGGAGAAAGCAAAGGAGTTCCAAGAAAATACTGACTTCTACTTCACTGACTGTGCTAAAACCTTGACTGTGTGGATCACAACAATCTGTGGGAAATACTTAAAGAGATGGGAATAACAGACTGACTGAATTGTTCTCCTGAGAAAACTGTATGCAAGTCAAGAACCAACAGTTAGAACCAAGCATGGAACAACTGACTGTTTCCAATTTGGGAAAGGAATACAAGACTGTATATTGTCACCCTGTTTATATAATTTATATGTGGAGGACATCATGTGAAATGCCATGCTGGATGAATCACAAGCTGGAATCAAGATTGCCAGGAAAAATATAAATAACCTCAGATATGTAGATGATAAACACTCTAATGGCAGAAAAGGGAAGAGGAACTAAAGAGCCTCTAGATGAGGGTGAAAGAAGAGAGTGAGCAAAGGAGAGGCGATTTTTTTTTTTTTTAATTTGCTCATCTATACGGTAAACTTTCTGTATGGTTGTAAATTAGACCCAATCTAAATGTATATTTGAGACTGGAATTTGGCAGGCCTCAAAGTTCTCTGAGTTTTATACATATTAAATTTGCTGTGTATGATAGAAATATATTACATAAACTTTCTTTTTTATTAACTTCCCTTTTACATACTAGTGGGAAAAATTATCCTAGTAGATGTTTGAATAGCTTGATATCAGTTAACCTGAGAACCATCCTTCTAAGATATTAGCACCTGGCTAGTGTTTAAACATTGAAATAGCTTGATAACTAACATCCTATTTAGGCTCTAGTATATATCCCGATTTTTCAAAAACTGGTAACAGAACAGAGATTTTAAAGGTCTATACTGCTTTTCAAATACAATCATTTTTTAAATGGTAGTTTATTTACATCGGCATTTCTACTCACCAACAGTCTAATGAATCTGTAAACCACAATTAAAACACAATGCAATAACTGTACAGTGCTACTGAAAGTTTTAATTTCGTAAATTATAAGTATAGGGTGTTAACTTCTGCCCAGAATGTAATTAAAGAAAAATAAGTATAATAGAGCAAATTAAAAGGTTTAAGGCTTTTAAAGTAAGATTCAATCTATCATTTCTCCCTCATGGAGTGAAATTGTCATAAATGAAATTGTGTCTTTCTATTCTATTTAGAGTCGTGTTTTCAAAGTACATATGGTGAGCAAAGTGTGTAAAGTTATAAACATATTTAAAGTGTAATGGTGTACAACAATTGCTATAATAGTAAGTAAAGCAATGCCATAAAAATGAAGAAAATATTCTTCAACACATTGAGAAAGTTATTTTCAAAGCTTGGCCCATTAGGTTGGAACCAGAAATTTCCAGATAATGCCCACATTTGCATGACAATAAATATTTTACATTCCTTTGATGGCTTAGCACTTATTTTGGAATGGATGGTAGCACTGGCTCTGAGAGAAACAGGAAAAAAAAAAAGACCTGCTGAATTATGTGAAGTCAAATAGGTTAAATAGAAAGCAGAACTTTACAGAGGAGATACATAGTTAATCTTTGCTCTAATCAGAGATCTGCTGATCCAGGGACCCACTGGGATGCTGGAGCAGGTTTATGCATCTGATACCAAGGCAAATTTTGGCCACCTCTGCCCTCTTTGATGATCCATGTTCATTGTATCGTGGCATGTCCAGACCAAGTCTGGGCACAGAAGCTTAACAAAGAACTTTGAGCACAAGTAGCTATCTTGCTCTTGTGAGCTGCAAAAATTCAAAATTTTAGTGTGCTTTTCTCTTGCTCCTCTATTTTAGAATGTTCGTTACCCTTTAATTAAGATGAAAATACCAAGGAGAATGAAAACATTGTTACTTTGCTTAAGTGGTTTGGACTCAGACTGTTGTGGATGCACACGTTTTCTCTGCTGCACAAAAGCATCAGTGCAATGCAGAGGGGTCAGCAAACTTCTTCTTGAAGGACAAGACAGTAAATAGTTCAGGCTTCTTGCACCGTACGGTCTCTGTCACAGCTTCTCACAGAATTCTGCCACTTTAGTGTGAAAGCAGAGCTAGACCGGAGAGAAACAAACGAGACGCCCTACATTCCAATGGAAGGCTAACTACAGGCCCCGAAACCTGCGCTGTATGTAACTGTCACATTTCACAAAGTAATCCGGTTTCTCTTCAACTACTTAAAATGACAAACATGATTCTTAGCTCCTTGGCCGTACCAAAACAGGTGGCAGGCTGGATGTATGCCCATCTGTGAGTAGAACAAAGGCAACCCACTCCAGTATTCTTGTCTGGAGAATCTCATGGACAGAGGAACCTGGCAGGCTACAGTCTATGGGGTAGCAAAGAGTTGGACATGACTGAAGTGACTTAGCATGCATGTATGCACACATAAAGAAAAGTAAGATAAGTACTTAACATAAACTTGTACTCTTTCATTTCATATTTAGTATTATCTGAATTTGTTTTGCTAATTAATTCCTGAAATATATCACAGTGGTGGTGGTGTAGTCGCTAAGTCCTGTCTGACTCTTGGGACCCCATGGACTGTAGCCCACCAGACTCCTCTGCCCATGGGCTTTTCCATGAATGCTTTTTCTAGAATGCTGGAGTGGGTTGCATTTCCTCTGCCAGGGGATCTTCCTGACCCTGGGATTGAACTCGTGTCTGCCTGTGTCTCCTGCATTGCAACTGGATTCTTTACTCACTGATCTACCTAGGAAGACCAAAATCTCAGTTTAAAAGAATCCAAATTTACCATCAAAGCAGTTAGTATGGAAATGCAGTTTAAAAATGTAAAACTCACCTGAAAACCTCAAATTCTAACTATTAGGTTAACCCATTATATTACATGAATGCCACCATTGTGTTTATATGTTTGAAATAGAATAAGATACTTGTCATGTAAGTTCAAGTTAGATTTAGAAAAGGCAGAGGAACCAGAGATCAAATTGCCAACATCCATTGGATCATTGAAAAAGCAAGAGAGTTCTAAGAAAAACATCTATTTCTGCTTTACTGACTATGCCAAAGCCTTTGACTGTATGGATCACAATAAACTGTGGAAAATTCTTCAAGAGATGGGAATACCAGAACACATTACCTGCCACCTGAGAAATCTGTATGCAGGTCAAGAAGCAACAGTAAGAACTGGACATGGAACAAAAGACTGGTTCCAAATCAGGAAAGGAGCACATCAAGGCTGTTTATTGTCACCCTGCTTATTTAACTTATATGCAGAGTACATCATGCAAAATGCCAGGCTGGATGAAGCACAAGCTGGAATCAAGATTGCCGGGAGAAATATCAATAACCTCAGATATGCAGATAACGCCACCCTTATGGCAGCAAGTGAAGAACTAAAGAGCCTCATGATGAAAGTTAAAGAGGACAGTGAAAAAGCTGGCTTAAAACTCAATATTTAGAAAACTAAGATCACGACATCCGTTTCCATCACTTCATGGCAAATAGATGGGGAAGCAATGGAAACAGTGGCAGAATTTATTTTCTTGGGCTCCAAAATCACTGCAGGTGGTGACTATAGTCCTGAAATTAAAAGATGCTTGCTCCTCGAAAGAAAAGCTATGACCAATCTAGACAGCATATTAAAAAGCAGAGACATTACTTTGCCAACAAAAGTGTATCTAGTCAAAGCTATGGTTTTTCTAGTAGTCGTGTATGGATGTGAGAGCTGGACTATAAAAAAAGCTGAGAGCCAACGAATTGATGTTTTGAACTATGGTGTTAGAGAAGACTCTTGAAAGTCCCTTGGACAGCAAGGAGATCAAACCAGTCAATCCTAAAGGAAATCCGTCCTGAATATTCTTTGGAAGGACTGATGCTGAAGCTGGAACTCCAATATTTGACCACATGAAGTGAACTGACTCATTTGAAAAGACCCTGATGCTGGGAAAGATTAAAGGCAGGAGGAGAAGGGGACAACGGAGGATGAGATGTTTGGATGTCATCACAGATTCAATGGACCTGAGTTTGAGCAAGCTCTGGGAGTTGGTGATTGACAGGGAAGCCTAGCGTGCTACAGTCTATGGGGTCGCAAAGAGTCGGACAAGACTGAGCGACTGAACTGAAGATACTTGTCATGTCCTTTGTCTTAGTGTAAAATGGGAACATTTGCTATGATTTCCCTTAATTAGAAGAAGCCTCGCTCCTTAGCCACCACTGTGACGGTATAATTTTATCGGGCTGACTACTTCATTATGTGGCAAATGATCTTACTGGTTAAGATTTCCCATTGATCCTTCTAGACTCTCTTACATCGGAGATTGTCACTCTACCTTTACATTTAATATTCTTCCCATATTAGTTCTGCTTCCTGAGACACTATTGGAAGTATCAGAAATTATAGCCCTTGCTGGAAATAAAGGGAGGAGATGGTGTCAAGAAAATGAAACCAGGAAGCTGTTTCTGTGTATTTGATGTTTGTTGAATAAATCAAATTTAAGTTGTCAGGAACTGTGTTCTTGCTCTAAGTGTTTCTAGTAATAAAACCATTTCCAGATAAACCATCACTAGGAGAGAGAGAGAGAAAAAGAGGGAGAGAGAGATATGAAGTAATTTACAAAGTCATCAGCAGTCTTTTGATGTTTTTATCTTACCTTGCAAACTAAAGCAAATTGTGCCACTATCTATCAAGTCTTTGATAAATAAATATCCCTTAGTCCCAGTTCCTGGCATATACTACATGCCCCAGGAATGTTCTTAAACGAACAATCTGCAATTTTGGATTCACTTTAAGCTAGTTCAACATCTTCTTTTATGTGATTGCTTAAATACCCATCTGTGATCTTGTATTTGGACTTTACTTTCCTGGGGACATTCCCTGTTGCCCAGAAATATTGTCTGTGTAACTCTTTGTATCATCATTAAAACTTTGTCTTTTGAGCACTAAGTGTGATATCTGGGATTAGAAAGTGCTCAATAAATTTATCTATAATTATTCCCCCCAAATTCTGCTTACCTAGCATTTTGTTAAATGCATGTGAAGTAAGTTGTTTAGGCTGATAATTGTTTAAGGTGTTTTGGATTGGGTATAAACTATTAAAAAGGAACTACTATGTGCACATCAATTCCAACAATTAAGGTACTGAGCATGTTTTTAAGATGATGGAGTCTTGTAAAACTCTTCAGATCCTATAATTCAGTAAGTTCCCTACAAGACAGTCCATATATAGGTACTCATAAGTCAGTGAATAAATAAATATCTGTTTTATACACTGATTGGAGTTCACACTTTAAAACCTAAAATCCTCTTAAATATACAGTTCTCACAACCACTTCATGAGATATATAACATTAAAAACACTTGTATTGTACAGAAAAGAAACCAATTCACAGCTATACTAAGCCATTTCCCCAAGATCACAGTTGTTAAACAGTGATGCCAAGATCATAAGATTAATCCAAGTCTGATTCCAGGGTACTAACTCTAAACCAGCACAAAATCTCATATGGCAAGGTCATTTTAACTCTATGATATTAAGTTTCAAATGAGTTGATTATAATTTCATATATAAGCCTACATATTAAAAACAAAACCTAAAGTTTAGGTTTTTCCAAAATTTCTTTGTTGAGCAAACAATACAAGATTAATATATTATGAAATTATTAATTCAAGCAAAAACTATTTATCAAGTATCTGTTATCTAGAGCGGTCCAAACACTTTAGACATATTTTTAAACAAAGTACACAAAAAACCCTGTTATTAAGTAACTGATAGTCTTGTGGGTTATTTCAATTTTCTTTAATTTTCTGCCCTATATTGTGTAATTTTCAAGAATTTAGAGTAAACATAACCAATACACAAGTATAGGGCTTCCCTGGGAGATTAGACTGTAAAGAATCAGCCTGCAATATGGGAGACCCAAGTTCAATCCCTGGATCAGGAAGATACCCGGGAGAAGGGAATGGTTACCCACTCCAATATTCTTGCCTGGAGAATCCCATTGAAAGAGAAGACTGGCAGGCTACAGTTCATGGGGTTGCAAAGAGTCTGACACAACTCAGCGACTAACACTTTCACTGTCTTTCATATTTGGCAATTTTCAATAATTTTAGAGCAAACATAAACAATCTATAAGTATAATGCCACAGCATTAAAATGTTTTGACATCTAATGTTGAGGCAAATGGGACTATATATCCCTGTTTTAGTCACCATAGGAATGTTCACAAGTATGCTTTCCTTCCATCTTGTTGTTTAACAGATGTCCAGTATGGATGTGAGAGGTGCACTGTGAAGAAGGCTGAGTGCTGAAGAATCAATGCTTTTGAACTGTGGTGCTGGAGAAGACTCTTGAGAGTCCCTTGGACTGCAAGGAGATCCAACCAGTCCATTCTGAAGGAGATCAGCCCTGGGATTTCTTTGGAAGGAATGATGCTAAAGCTGAAACTCCAGTACTTTGACCACCTCATGCGAAGAGTTGACTCATTGGAAAAGACTCTGATGCTGGGAGGGATTGGGGGCAGGAGGAGAAGGGGACGACAGAGGATGAGATGGCTGGATGGCATCACTGACTCGATGGACGTGAGTCTGAGTGAACTCCAGGAGTTGGTGATGGACAGGGAGGCCTGGCGTGCCACGATTCATGGGGTCGCAAAGAGTGGGACACAACTGAGTGACTGAACTGAACCATTACATTTTATCACCAGCTAAGGGGGAAGTTGCTACTGCTACTGCTGCTAAGTTGCTTCAGTCGTGTCTGACTCTGTGTGACCCCAGAAATGGCAGCCCATCAGGCTCCCCCGTCCCTGGGATTCTCCAGGCAAGAACACTGGAGTCGGTTACCATTGCCTTCTCTGGGGGAGAAGGGGGAAGTTAGGCAGTACCTTTTTAAGGAGAGCCAGTCTTCTTGCTGTGTTCACTTGGCTTAGCTTTCAAGAAAACTAAGAAGAAAGTTAAGAAAGTAAGATGCATCCCTGGGAAAGAAGAGTGAAATCCTTATTATTTATATTGCTAGCCCTTACTGGAAGTTTTGAGATTAATATTCATTTCACTTCTAAAGTTATTATTTACCCCAGCACATAGCAACTTCGTTATAATGCAAAAAGGAAGAATATTTTCTCTTTTCCTACTGTTTAATATCTTTAAAGACTTCCTAAATTAAAGTAGTATTATCAATAATAAAGAAAAACTAATGTTTAGAGAAGTTATTTGTTTTCTTTTAAGGGTAAATGCATTCTTTTTTAATAACAAAATTCCTAATGGCTTTTATAAAATAGAAGATTATCAATGCAAAAAAATTCCACTAATTTGAATTTCAATAAAAACTTTTAAACAACCTAACTTGTTTTTATGACAGTTTGGGGGAAGGTAAAAGAGAGTATGATTTTACATTTCCTCCCTTGTCCATCAAAAAACAGACATTGAGAATTGTGGCAGATCATTTCATTTATCTTTATGGAGTAAGGCTATTAGGACTTTATGACTGCTTAGCAATATCAATATAGACACACAATCACACATATATCTATGAATTGGGTCTGTGTACATACATATAAATTTTATTCACATTTTAATAAAGTATAAAAATTAAGTCTCTTCTCAGTTCTAGACTTTCTGAATAGTTAACAATCAAGGAAGCTCTGGAGGATTCTTAGCTTGGTACTTAGAATTGCTAGCAGAGTACTTTTGACTCAGGTACTCAAGCAGATACGGAGTAAATTAGAGAGAAGCAGAGAAATGTTTCAACATCATTCTGAAACCTCAGATAGCACTGGCACATCAGAAGGAGCTTCACGGAATCTTGACTCTGTACAACTCTGAGATGGTGTTTAGTTTCAATCTTTCTATTTTCCTTTAGACTCTACAGGTTTTTATGGGGCATAGGATTTAGGAAGCATAACAAGGCGTGTGAAATGCTATAAATACTTTTTTTTTTTAAACAACTATTACACTAGTGATTAAGATTGGTATCATAAGAGAAGAACTGAGACCCTTTTTTCTGCCAACTATAGAATTATCCTTATTCCTATACTAAGAAATCATATAAAAGCAGTCATTAAACATAGGATATAGTAGTAAAACAGGTATATCTATTAATAAGAATAAAGTAAATATCTTTGTCTCTAAATTCAAATTGTCCATTGTGCAGTTCATAAGTATTATAGAATAAGAACTTGTTCTGTTTTCTAGATGCATATCAAACACAGGGGAAAAAACAGAACTGATAACGCCTCATTTTTAAGGACAATTGCAAATATGAGGTGTAACATACTTCCAAAGCAACAAGAAAAAAGAAAAGTTCTCTGCAGAAGATTGACAAACAGGGAAAAATAATATGTACAGACATAAGTTCTCTAATGTTGCTATTAAAAACAGCATATAAATAATAATCAATAGATGTTGATTGCTTTCCTATATAGATGACAATACTCATATCAAACAAAAATAACAACACAAATAATGAAGCTGCATGCAAGAATGATAAAAGTATTCAGAATGTATTTAGGACTGAGAAGGATTTTACATAGCAGCAAAGAGCAAAATGGAATAGTATTGTACTTGGCTGCTTTTCCTATCACATTCAAATGTATTATTTAACTACATTTAAATGTATTAAATTAATAGGTGGCTATCAAACTGTTTCAAAAAACAAAACACTTTATAATTGAGCATAGTATTCTACCAGCATTTCCACATTTTTGAATCTCCTTGATTTAATGTTTCTGGAGTTTCGGTAATGCTAAAGTGGCCTTTCTTGGTAAACACATCACCACAAAAATGTGATATATGTGTTCCGTAACATTTCCTGCATTATGTGTGTGGGTTGTGGTTGTTGCTTGAGTTCCCATGACTATTAAGTGAGGAAGTTGGGTATAATTCCTGGCAGCATAGTAGTTTATCCGTTGTATTATAGAGTGGATCATATTTCAAAACATTTTTTCTGAGATCATTACAAAAATAAAAAACAAATGGCAGGGATATCAGCTCTATTACCAATTGCTTAGTAAATGTTAAAAAAAAGTTGCTAAAAATAGTCACAGGAAGCAATAATTTCAATGACAAATTGTTGGGCTGTTCACTTAGTGTGCTAAGCAATATATTTTTGATCAAAGATAAACAGTTTAAAAGTTACATTGGCGCTGCTGTTGGAGAGGGGAAGGGTAGAGAGGAAATTGCTATTCCCCGAAGGCTGATGTACCTTGTAAAACAATCTGTCTTCAAACCAAAATGAAAGCGCGCCAAAAACAGCTCTGAATTGCATGACGAGACCCTAGAGATGCCGTTCATTACACAATTTGCTATAGCAGTTTGCAGATGTCTCATTTTGTGGGTCAGATTAGGCACTTTGTTTTTGTGTTTGTTTTTTTAAATTATATTGCACAGCCTTGGTTCTCAGTCCTTTCCTGATTTCTATCGCCATTTCTACACAGGGCGCAATATCCATTTTGAGCAAACAGAGGAGACACGGCATCCTTGTGTCAAACACTGTGACTGATGAAAGAGCTTCTACACTCTGGCTCTGAAGCAAGTACAGTACTTACTAGAAAATGGCCCTTTTATATAGTGCATCCAACTATAATATTGGAACCTGGACTTGTAACCACTTTAGAGAGAAAGTACCCAAGAGTACACGGTGAGCTGATCAGCGGAATGCCAACTCCAAGCTGCAATGAGGCAGTAATTTCAAATGACCCATTTTGGCACATTTGACTTTAAGGATATAATCCTATAGCATTTACAGAATCTTTGCTAAAGCCAATAAAACTTACCTTATAAGCTAAGGAGAACTGCTCACAAAATACTTTCTTCAGAGATGTGTTCAAAAGTTGAGTTTTTGGTTTTAACTGAGGTCTTATTCAGGCAATGACAACTCTCACAAGGGAAATATTCTTTTTTTTTTTTTTTTTTCTTAATTTGGGGAAAAAGATATTATGCCTTGGGAAGTATTATATTTTCATAATCATCTGCAATGCTCATTAGTCTTATTATATCTGAAGCACTTGTATTTGTTGAAGTAGAAGCAGCTGAGATAAAAGAAATTTGAAAGTGAAATCATTACACATTTGAGTCAGTGCCTTTTCAAACTGGAAGCTTGCTCTATTACTCTTAATGAGCTGATGCCCCAAACACTCAAAACAGATTCTTATTCTTAACCTCTTTTGAACCTCTGATTTAAAACTATGATGTGCTTTCATAAGAAAAAAAAAATTGTTGATGCTGATTTATAAGCTGTCTTTAATTTGGGGGAACAAGAGCCCATCTTTCAAACTACTTGCTAGTGATATTTAACCAGGTCTGCAATGCAATAAATATATTGGTTAGGATTGTAAGGAAAATCTATTTTTATTAAGTATTTTAAAACTTTTAGGATTAAGTATACATAATCTAACCCATGGGGCTTCCCCAGTGGCTCAGCAGTAAAACAATCTACTTGCAATGCAAGAGACATAGGAGACTCAGGTTCGATTCCTGGTTGGAGAAGATCCTCTGGAGTAGGAAACGGCAACCCACTGTCCCGTATTCTTAACAGGAAAATTCCATAAACAGAGGATCCTAGCAAGAGTCGGACATTACTGAACACGCCCACAGTCTAATCCATAAGCCCTTGTTAGGCATAGGTGCTTAAAATTTAAGAAAATACTTACATGGCCAAATTAGTTACTCTGATTTAAAAAACATATGGAACTAAATACACTTCATACATATGGGTACAAGTGAAACTGGGGAAAGCTGGATAAGATTGGTGGGTTGTAATAATATTAATATCTTGGTTTTATACAATATCATACTGATGTTTACCATTGATGGGAAGTAGCTAAGTGTTCTACAGAATTTCCAAATTATTTCTTTCAAGTATATATGAATCTACAATTATCTCAATAAAAATTACAACTAAAAAAGTTACATCATTATTTTATCTATCCATAGTCTCTACTTTTATATAAGGAATAGGCATTTTCATTTAACAAAAAGTGTTCTTGATATTTTAATAGACACTATATAGTAAAAATTACATATCCTAAATTTAGCATATTAGAAGTTGCAGATGATGAAACTTTCTAAGATAATAAAATGCAATGTTAGTTTAGAGGGAGAGAAGGAGAGTTTCAATATTTGAAAAGAGAAAATTTCTCATTCCCAGATACTTTTTTAATGTATCTAGTAAAATCATTGTTATAAATCACTAAAAGCTACATATTGGTGTTGATCTCATTTTAAGCTAATGGAATCCAGCTTTACACTCTACTTCGTAAATCAAAAGAAACATGGGACAGGGGAATGCTGTACTGAAGTTCTAAAGTTGAAGGAAGGCATCACTCTTAATCAAGAAGCACTAAAGTGATATATAGTGCTGTAGGAAAAGTACCAGATCAGAAGAAATGAAAACATTTATGTTTAATAGTTTCCTTTTGGTGACCTTAACTCTGCTAAATTTGTCTTTGATAAATTGCGACAGAGACTGTCAGCTAAAATGGTCAACATATTCACTATTTAAACAATAACATTTTTGCAGTAATAATCTTGAATGTGTTTAAGACGTACTACTTTTGTGAAATATTAAGCTCTATTCAGGACCCCAGAGACTATAATGACTCAGACTGGTTTCTGGTGTGAACAATGGGCATAGTTCCAGTAGCATAAAATCACAATTAACATCAATTCATGAACTATGCTCAAGTAAACTATGTATCTCTGGTTCATCTATATAGAACCTATAATATTTCCAGGTGCTTTGTATCACATTTCCTTACTTTATTACCAGTAAAATAAAGACAACGGTGATTCCACTCATGGTAAAGACTAATTTCCTCTTAACACGACAGTGACTACTGTATCTACAGTAAACCCACAGGTTAGTATTTTAGTACAGTGTCAGTGGAATAAACCAAGGAATTGCCTTTGTGGGTAGAAATTCACCTTGAATCGTTACAGTTGGAAACAACAATCACTTTGTTCTTGTCATTTCCCATTGAGTTTACCTATATTTAAGCTCCCTGAGAGGTTTCAAAGAATCAGACCACCAAGCCAGGGTGTATTTTCCTGGAAAACTACTGAGAAGAAATAGACCTTGTAAATCAAGGAAACTTTGCTAGTTCTTTGTCGTGTGTCAACACTAAGTTTGTGCTATGCCAAGCTGCAGGGGGAAGAAAAAAATCAAATATCCAAATATTATCCAATACCCAATGTCCTGATGTTTTAGAGGTTTACAGCCTTGAAACTGCCAGTGTATTCATTCATAAGCCTTATAAAATGCACATGTTAGTTTTTTGTTTTCTTTCTATTGCCTTTTAAAATTTCCAAAAATATTCACTAAAATCACTGTCAAAGTCAGGTGAGAGACAGGAAAATAGAGAACTAATTTTTCTTACAAAATATACTTAGCATCCTACTGATCAGTTATTCAGGTGATTACTCTTATTTTTATTTAAAATTGTGATTACTCTTATTTAAAATTATGTATATATCAGATTTGACTTTATATTCTGGCACACATGATAATATGGGCAACATGCTATCAAAGTAACTAGACTTCATTTAAACAAGATCTGCTATGCTCTAAAAAGTTTCAATTCCAATGTGAATTTTTTCACCATCTCTGTAAATTTCAATGAAAGGGATAAAATTTTACGGAAATGAAGGTGAGAAAGATTGTATGAAATATATATGTATATATTTATGAATTATGTATGTTTCTTCTAATACACAAATATCACCAATCACCAGGAGATTCAAACATGGGCAGTGATAGAGGTCCAAATATGTTTCAATTTTTGCTTCTACTGTCATATAAAAAACCATCATAATGCATTTATTTTTATACATTGTCGCTTAAAGGTTTTATTTGGCAATGTAGGACATTAGAATATGTTTTTAGTGAGCAGTTTGCTTAATTTCTGGAGAAGGCAATGGCACCCCACTCCAGTACTCTTGCCTGGAAAATCCTATGGACAGAGGAGCCTGGTAGGCTGCAGTCCATGAGGTCACTAACAGTCAGATACGACTGAGCGACTTCCCTTTCACTTTTCACTTTCATGCACTGGAGAAGGAAATGGCAACCCACTCCAGTGTTCTTGCCTGGAGAATCCCAGGGATGGGGGAGCCTGGTGGGCTGCCATCTATGGGGTCACACATAGTCACACACAACTGAAGCGACTTAGCAGCAGCAGTAGCAGTTGCTTAATTTCATTGGAGATGTTTAGATATATGAAGTGTGGGTCTCCACTGTATTCTTGCCCTACGATTAGGTGAGACTATACAGATGTATTTTTTATGAAGACTTGTGCTCGCTTCCTTCCCTCACAGCTATGAGGCTGCTAAAGCTGAGTTCACCCCTGTTTTCTTCCCCATTATTTGCATGGCTTTCCTTTATGATGGACTCTAAGTTTCTATGATACGTTTATACCTTTTGGAAGGACTGATGTTGAAGCTGAAACTCCAACACTTTGGCCACCTGATGCGAACAGCTGACTCATTTGAAAAGACCCTGATGCTGGGAAAGATTGGGGGCAGGAGGAGAAGGGGACAACAGAGGATGAGATGGTTGGATGGCATCACCGACTCAATGGACTTGGGTTTGGGTAGACTCGCAGTTGGTGATGGACAGGGAGGCCTGGCAGTTCATGGGGTTGCAAAGAGTCGGACATGACTGAGCAAATAAACTGAACTGAACTATGCCTCCTAACTAAGTTGTTCGAAGATAAAAAGCACTTTTCACTTATCTTTAGAATTCTTAGGTCCAGTAGCAGTAGCACAGTTAGTAGTTGCTCAAGAAAATGTCTGTTCAGTTTTACATTGCATCTGTCATTGAAGAACATCTATCAGATGTTAGTACATATAGTGCGTGTGTGTGCGTGTGCGTGCGTGCGTGCTCATTCATGTCTGAGTCTTTGCAACCTCATGGACTGTAGCCTGCAGGCTCCTCTGTCCATAGAATTCTCCAGGCAGGAATACTGGAGTTGGGAGCCATTTCCCACTCCATGGTAACTTCCCGACCTAGATATCAAACTCAGGTCTTACATCTCCTGCATTGGCTGGTGGACTTCTTACCAGTGCTCCACTTGGGAAGCACATGTTAGGACAGAGTAAATAAACTTGATTTTCTTGTGAACTTCTGGCATCCTCATGAAATTCAATTTTCTTCATTTACTAATATATGCAAATTTCCCATGTAATAAATGCATTGATTTTTCTTCCTTGCTGAGGTATTGATTCTTTTTCCAGTAGTGATGCATGTAAAGACATTTAACAAAACCTATTTTTTAACAAAACCAATGTTTAGGTTTGAAATGTGTCCTCCAAGAATATACTGCAGTCCTAACCCCCAGTACCAGTGAATATGACCTTATTTTGAAATAAGGCCTTGGCAGAGAATATAAGATGAGGTCACCACAGCAGACCCTCATCCTATATGACTGTGTCCTTATGAAATGGAGAAATGGACCCAGACACGAGGAGAGTGCTGTGTGAATATGAAGGCAGATACCAGGGAGATGCTTCTCTAAGCTGAGGAATGCCAAAGGTTGCCTGACAACTACCAGAAGTAGGAGACAGGCACGGAACAAACTGCCCCTCATGGCTGTCAGAAGGAACCAAACTTACTGATGCTTTGACCTCAGATTACTAGCCTCCAGAACTCTGAGACAGTACATTTCTGTGATTTCAGCCACCCAGTTAGTGGTACTTTGTTAAGGCAGGCCTAGGAAATGAATTCTCAGAACTGCTTATTACTTGGGGAAAATATAAATGATTAGAGTGACTAAAGTGTGAATAGTTGTATTTTGAGAGAATTTCTAGAATTAGCCATTGGGAAATTGCAAAGAGAAAAGTCCAATTTGGAATGAATGCCTATGCAAAACCAGACGTCCTAGTGAGAATGAGGACAGGTGGGTTTTTATGAGTGGCTTTAGCATAGATTGGAATAGCATGAAATAAAGGCAGGGGAAAGGGAATAGAAGATCCTAAACTTTCTAATTGTGTCCTTTTATTCTCTCCTCATGGTCCACCATTTGCTTTTTCCTAACGTGATACCTGCCAGGGAGATCATATGGGTAAAGCATCTCTGCTTCTAAATTAGCCCAGAAGTTTAAAAAAAAAAAAAAAATCCTGGTTTGCTTTCCTGCGAAGATTTAAGATAAAATGTAAAGAGCAAGCATGCTGATGATAGAAAGGTTAGACTCAGATTTTCTATTTTTTAAAAAAGGAATTTTTAAAACACATATTGTGTGTGAAGAGATGTAGCAGGGTACTAATAGTGTAGGCCTTTTAAAAATCAATAATTGGTGTTAGTAATAAGAGCTGTGCTGACAGCCAGCTGTGACACTGCCCTCATTCCTGCAGTGCGGAATGGGAAAGGAACCAGCAATGATTACCAACTCTAAGTATCGCTCGCAGTCAAAGCTTCATTTAAAAAATTAGTAAAATACCCTTTTTTACCTTAAAATATGTGTCCCAGTATTGAAAGAGGAGCTATATAAAGAGTTCAGAATAGAACGGCTGCAAACTGTTCAAATCAAGAGTATTTCCCAGTTGGGCTACCGGCCTACATTGTAGAACTTAGACTTTAGTCAAAACCTCTTCTTCTCCCAATTAAAGAAAAAAGGTTGAGGTGCCCACAGGCCTTTGCAGCATGTTTGGTATGACTTCTAACCCCCCTTCCACTTTCTGTATATGCCTCTTCTTTATACCACCTCCTGATCTCAGGGCAAAAATCTAGTCGCTAATACAAATTAGGCTGTTAGCCTCTCTCTCACAATTTTTAGAAGCCAAAGCTGAAATTCACTGTCGGTCCTTGCTTGGCTCCTATCCATGCTGCCTGTGAACATTTGGTCATTTTTATTCAAATCAAAGGGAGACGTTTTTGTTATTGAATATGTTATTCAAAAACGAGCAGCAACAGATTCCATTTCTTACCGTGGTATTCGTGCAGGCCTGGCATTCTACACATATTATCTTAATGAGGAAATATATCTAACCACTGCATAAGGAAACTTTAGATTTTCAGCTTTGACTTTTAGCTACAGCTCCCTTGCATGTGACCTTACAAAATCCCTTAAATCTCCAAGAGCCCATTTCTCATTTTCCTCTGTGCTTCCCTGGAGCTGATCCAGTGGTTTTTAAGGGAGCTCTGAGCTTGGACAAGCTCTGAAGGGCACAGGGCAAGGCAAGAAATGGGCCCAGTGCTCCCTGCTTACCGTCCTGGAAAATAGGTATGATACTGTCAGGCTCACCCGGGTCCCATTGCAATTAATGTTTGGAAAATGTTTTGAAATCCCAGAGTTTAAAAAGGCAATGTCAATGCCAATTATTTAAGTATCTTATTTCTAAAATACTATTCAGATTATTTTAAGCCTTTTTTTTTTTCCTCCGTACATGTGATACAAAGGCAATGAAACTACCTGGAAGCACAAAATGATGGGGTGGTTTTATGGTCTTTTAAAAATGGCCTCAGCAGAATATCTCTGTGACCTGGAGCATGTAGCTAAATGCAGAATGGGTCCTCAAGTCATCCCATCACTTAAATACCAAGGAAATGAGTCTAAGTGCAGGGTGCGTTGCTGTGTTGATTCTGACTATAGTTTTAGCAGTTTTCAGAAGGTGATGATGCTTTGCTTGGCTTTGTGTTTCTGACAGATTTGAGGAGGGAAGCCACACGAACAGTGGAGAATGAAAGATGGGATAAAAAACTCATGTTAGATTTTGTGGTGCAAAAAGAGTATTAAAGCCAAAGAACTTACAGAAGATTCTATAAAACACGAATGTTTTGAACTTTGAAAATTTTACACTCTACATATCCAACATATTTTTGCTGTATGGATATTTCTCAGTCCAACACTGAGATTAAGGATAGAATCCAAAATGTTTCTGAAACAATGTTTAAAAACTGGCATTATTAAAAATCTTTGAGTTCATATACAAGATAGCAGTTTTAAAGTAGGGAAACCAAGTTGAGAACAAATGTTTCTAAAGATGCCTGCATTAATTTGGAACAACAGCTTTTTAAAACTACAAAGGTTTGCTACTTGGTACAAATTATAACACCCAATCTATCATATGAAATAAGGAGTGGATACTCAATCCTGGGTACATGGTAAAAAAAAAAAAGTGTCTTTGGAAATATGTCTTTTAATACTTTACTAAGAAAAGTTCAAGTGAAACTGTGTGTCTTTCATGTGTTCTTGCAATTTATGTTTTTTGTGTTTTGTGGGTTTTTTCTTTTCTGCCTTTTTGGCAGTTTATTTAATATTTGAAAATACTTTTTGTATCAATTAGCAAATTAGCAGTTTATCTGGGTGGAAAAGCCCCATCTGAGTTACTGAGTTACAAAGTGAATTGTTCTGCAGCTGCAAAATCAAGTGCCTCAGCTGAGTTAATGCTTTTCATGTCTTTCGCATGTGTCAGCATTAGTGGAGGCAAGCTTCTATGAAGCTTTGCATGTGAAGATGATGCTGAGCACACCAGATTCAATTCTGTTAAATGCTTTTTGCTTTTTTTCCCCTCCTATCTCCACTCTCTCTCTCTCTTTTTTTTTTTTTTTTTTTTGGAATAAGGCACAAAAGGAGACTTCAAATCAGGCTGAACTTCAAGCAAAAGTTAATGCTATTCTCTTTTGGGTTCAACCACCCACTTTGCTTAAGGTCACTAGTTGAGGCTAATGCAGCTCAGAGGGGCTGCAGTAAACTTGGCATCTCCTTGATTAGGCTCCCTGCTGATCTAATACACATACTAGCTCACTTGCCAAGTCAAATAACACATTTAGTGAATTGGAAATAAGATTTAAGTGGGCCAGCACAATGCGGCTTGCCCTCTCATCTTTTTACCGAATCCTTCTCTTTGTAGGCAAGGCTGTGAAAACTGCTCTTGTTAGAGGGCTTAATCTTCATTTTTTTCCTGTAGATTATTTGGAAACAGGTCAATTGAATGTTGGAGCTGCTAACTCCTCCCACTACAAAAAGAACCTGCTTGTGGCATACTGATTGCATCATTTAAATGAAAGGTTCTTATCATTAAAGAGCAAATACTATCGTATAAGGGTCTGTTAGAATTAATAAAAAGAAATCCTGATATTAAATGCATGCCTTTTAACAATGTGTTTATTTCTTTGTCTTACAGACTCTTTTCTAAAGCTCGCTTTGCATTAATTGCTGATGAGTAATAGAGGGGGACGATCTCACATCAGTAGATATTCATCTCCCCTGGCTGTTCTGCTGCAGTTAATTCTTAAATACAGTAGGTTCTAATAGGGTGACATTTCTATAGTGCCTTTCATAAGAGCAGTCTAAAGCATGTCACATAATGTTTGACTTTGAACTATTCAGGTTCTTAGTGACACAAATCTCAGGGTAAATTTATGCCTTCGTGGTTTGTTTCTTAAAAAAAAATGAGTCATTGTATTTGTTATAGTTTGAAATTTATCATAGATTCACCATAGATTATCAAGCTATCCATGCTATAATAATCTGTAACTGTCCTTATCTCTGTGTTAGATGTGCTGGGTTACGATGTGTGTGGACTTTTTATGATCTACTTATCTCTTCTGGTCATATAGATTTATGTGTATCTCTTTTCTGACTAAATCTGAAATCAGAGCTTGCATTCTGAAGAAATAAAAGATGTCTATTTAAAATCTAACTACTATTCTCTGACATCTGAGAGTTAGAGAGAAATGACCATAATGCCCTCCAAAACAGACATTCAAGTTGCTTCTTTGCAAAGTAAAACTTCAAATGTGTGAAATTTAAGATGTACTATGAGATGAAATTAAGTATCCCCAGAATGATTTGGGGGGCTATGATAAACAGACGATCAATTTCAAGGAACACTTTTATAATCAAACATTTAAATATTTACAATTGTTTCTGAGTGGAAAGGATTTATTAACCCAAAGCAGCTAGTTTTTCTATGAGATGGGAAGTAGATGACCTAGTGTATACTGCTTGATCATCACAATTTGCTTCTAAAATACCAGATCTCTCTACTGCATAACTTCACAATTTGTAAAACAGTATTAGTAGTAATAAAGAACTAATCAATTTAGCATTCTAATCTGGACTTTTATTTTTCTATCCACTGCTTCATGGCACTTTGTTTTAGGGAACTGTATAAATATGAGGTCATTGTTCTGTCACCTCACCCACTATATATTGCTTTTCTTTTGTTTTAGACACCAATAATGTTAAACTCATCTTTAATGGAAAAAGCAGGAAAAACAGGAGGATTACCAACTTTAAAGCTGTTGATTAAATTGGAAATAATTATGAAAAATGAGATCTTAGTAGCCTGGGTTTGTTTTTTTTTTTCATATATTTGTAAGCACTGTATTGTTTTTTTTAAATAACAGCCGCAGATAGATGGCACCTCACCTCTAGGTAAGATCTGACTGCAGTGAAGGCGTTTTCACCTCAGTACATTTGTCAGTAGAGAAAATAAAATTGGCTTATGGATGCTCCACTGGTTAGAAGATATATTTCTCTTAGATGAGTTTCCTTTTTTTTTTTTTTTTTTTTGTAACAACTTACAACAACTTTGGGATGCCATGATGTCAAGGACAAATACGAATAGTTGGTAGTTTTTAAGTATCTTTCACTGCTCTTTGTATTTCAAAAAAACACATCTTCTGTTGATGTTCACATGTTCAAAAGGTAGGTAATAATTTAAACTTGTACATTAAGAATGGCTGGGAGGGAGATTTATGAATGGAAAGTTTAAAATAAGAGCCCGAAAATACTATGCTTTGGATAGAATAGACCATATTCTAGCTATTTCTTTCTCACCAACAAATGCATGCCAAACTAACACCTGTTTAATCCTTGGTATCAAACAAAACAATTTTTACTAATGATATTTGACATTTTTTCTTTCAGTTTCTTATGTTATTTAAGATAATTATCTTAAATATATAATATCCCAGTAAACTATTAGGATAAAATTATTTTTTTTACAATTTTATTTATATTTGCTGCCATTTCTGATAAGCAACTAATGGCAAACTTGCCTCCCTTTTAAAATTTATAAACAGTACAATATTTAACCTAAATTTAATTCTCACAGTCTTTTGCTTTTCCTGTTCCCAAATTAGCTATAGGTTGGAAAGGAGTATTTCAGTTTGGTATGTCTGCATAATTTTTCTTTCTCCCCAGGGGCAAAGAAGGAAGTCATATTTCTTAATTTACATTGTGTGTTATGGTGCACATAGGAATGACTTCAGGAGACTGTATATGACCTACATCTCTCTAAAAGGAGCAAGGCCCAGGAAGGGTAAATTCTTTCTTAAATGACTATGAGTGACTAGTAGCCAAAGAGTCAGGATCTAGAATTACAATCTTTCAATAGCAAGTTCACAGGAGAATTTTGGAATTGCCTGCTACTATCCCCCTCCTTAACGAGTTATTATAGAAGTCTAACTAGAAGTGTTAGCCGCTCAGTCGTGTCTGACTCTTGTGACCCCATGGGCTGTAGCCCACCAGGCTCCTCTGTCCATGGAATTCTCCAGGCAAGAATACTGGAGTGGGTTGACATTTACTACTCCGGGGGATTTTCCCGACCCAGGGATCAAAGCTGGATCTCCTGCATTGCAGGCAGGTGTTTTACATAGTGAATATACACATAGTAGGAAATCGCTAAAGAGAGTACTTTACCACTAAAGTCTGTACAGGTAACCAATAAAAATTATATACCCCCACTACCATTAATACTGTTATTAATGATGTTATTAAAAATAAGTATCAAATAGCAAGTTTAATAATTCCTCATTCTAGATATGATAATATAATTCATTTAATTTCATTAAAATAAAAAGTGATAAATGGTGAGATTCTTATGCCTAGAATAACTCCTAAATTACAACTAGAAATTGCAAGCAGTATGTTTACACTGAAACTGCATTTTCCCAGCTTTATAACTAACTATGAAAGTTTTCATAACAGAGTTTTCCAAAATACTTAAGTGAATCTTTCTCTTCACCATTAAATTGGGAGTACAGCATATTTTATAGTTGATAAATATAAAATTCCTTTTCCAATTCCTTTATTGTATCTCATAATAGCAAAATGGGCATTTTGGTATAAGGAAATTTTTATTTCATTGTAAATATTGTCTCTAATTATTCCTGAAATACAGGAATAATAAACATAATATAGCCTAGTGATCAAAAACCACATGCAAGATGTAGCTGTAGCATTTAAAAATTAAAGCTTGGATAAAATCATATTGTTCTAAACTTTCATATTTCATTTTACAAACATCTGTTAAACATCTGTTATGATCTCGATATTGTCTCCCCATAGTTTTTCGCACGTTAAGGTGTTTAGGAAAAGAAGTCCAGAGCCAAAGATACTTGACTGCAATGACCATGTCTTATTAACTATTTTTTAATCTAGACTTTATTTATGGTAAGTGTCTAGTCTCTAGTAGGTATTCAAAAAATATTTGTTCATTGGATAGACTAGAAATTCCCATATTGGGTAGTTTGTTTTAAAGCTATTCTCAATTATTCATCTGGAAGAAAAGGCACAAAAATATTTAAGTAGAAACCTATGAATGAAAAAAGAGGGGGCCCAAATAATTAGGCTAAATTTTTAAAGTAACTTTTTTAGGTTTTATATATATATTTATATATATATGTGTGTGTGTATATATATATAAACACACACACACATTCACAACTTTCTTTCACTAATAACTATAAAAATACATTGATTTTCTTTTTTAACCAAAATTACTGCATTTCTTACTCATGGAGAACTCTGTTCAAAGAGTTTTTCTCTATAAAAAGGAACTCATTACTTCGCAAAACCCAGAGCTATGGTATACTTTTTATTTGTGACAAATATCAAATAAAAATCATAACCCACACTGGAATAATAATCCATGCAGCAATGGATAATAATATACTTATTATTATCCATGTAGCAAATTTTGTCTAATTTCACAATAATACTTCTCAGGAGAACTTGGGGTATTCATTTATCAATTTTTCTATGAAAAGGTACAACAAGAATGTTACAGGCTTTAACACTAAATATCAGAAAGCTAACTGAGCCTGCTTTTTTCTGTATTCAATTCCACTTCCGAAATGAACTTTGACATTTAAAATGTACTAACTATTCAAAAATCAGTTGGAAATACACATATTCCATCACTTCCAGTATCCAGTTTTACTATCACCTGTTTTACGGAAAATCATGCCAAAAATCTACACTGTGCTGATAGCTCTACTTTAATACAAACTACACACCACATTCATTTTTTGTCAAACAGCACAACTGGCTAGAACCTAGTAATATTTAAAATGAATATGTCTTAGATAGCAATAGAATCATAATTCTCTCTGTGAAAAAGAATGACCTTCTTTAGTTACTAATGGAAATGCTGTATGTCATAACACTTTACCTACTATAAATGCACTTCTTTCTTCTCTCCCTATCTGTTCCTACATAAGCAGTACACGTGCTATCAACAGTGTGAACTCTTCTCAATTTACAACCCTGTAAAAATGTCCCTGCATTTCTTATTATCTGAGCTGATGGACTAATTAGAAACAGTCAAGGTTATACCTAGGTGTGCTGATAAAAAATGCTTCTAATTGGCCCTGAGACTGAAAATAATTCAATTACAAATCTTTTCCATTTGATTCATTCTTTTCTTTCTTAGAAAGGATTATGTTGATAGGATTCAGGTAATAGAACTTGGTGGCTTAGGAGAAGCATTAAAACAAATTTTTCCAGCTTTCAACTAATGTGATTAAATTTTATGAAGTTTGTGTTTCTTTTTAAAATCTTATGGAGGTCAAGTGCTCATGTGATTCCCTCAGAGCAGGACTGAGAAGTTGGGTGAGTTGAAGAGGCGTTACTAATCTCTTAACATGTGCTCATTAAAGTCCTAAAGAGATTCAAAATACTCATTTCCCCATATCACAATACCTAATAAATGAAAATACACAATTTTTTCAATTAAGTCTTTGTGACAAATCTTTGACTGACAAGACTTGCATGTAACACCTTGAGAGGACACGCATGCAGTGATTAACAGACAAAGAGTGATGTAAAAAAAAAAACTTTTATCCTAAACTTTTTTTCTGGGTATTTACCAAGCCCATAAAAATTAAATGTATTACTTTCTCTTACTCACAAGGAAACATAAGTGGCAGAGATTAAACCTATTTAATTCCACATCGACATTTAAAATTTGGCAAAAATATTAAGCAATTGAATTGTGCAATATTTCCATTTTTTGTGTGCAAGGAGCTTGAATTGCACGGTACCTTCATTCTCCTTGAAAGATGAAAAAACAATGTATTAGGTTATAACGGGAACATTTTAAGATTTAGTATCCAGAAATTAAATGTATCATGAAACGATAGGTGGAGTTTAATGTACACCCTATCAGTGTGGGTCAGTGACCTGGAACATTTTGAGGATTAGTATGAATAGAAAGCATTCCCTTCTATTTTCTCTTCATATAGGAATCTATTTTAGTATCTCTTTCAGTAGGTCAAAGGCTCTTTCTAGTGATTCTAAGCAGACAAGAATTTCATAACTCAAATTATATTAATGAAGAATAACAAGGAAGCTCTAATACATGCATGCTATATTTGCATATAAACATTTATGTATGAGGCTATCTAAAATTACGCATAACAATGTATACACTTTTTCCCAGATTTTTAAGAAGAAGTAGCCTAGAGCTGGATATATTAGTAAAATGCTTAACTGTGACATACATTGTAGATGAATCTAAAGTCAGCATAAATATATTTCACAAAATATATTTAAGTATTGGCTGCATTTATAGGAACACTTGGTTTTCTGATTCATATTACACATACTTTGCATATGATCACTAGAATTTTTATTAAACCAATCATTCCTGGAGTTTGATAATTACCTTTGAGTAAAGGAAGGTACATGTCTCAGTGGAGTATCTCTCTTGCCTTAGAGAAAATATTAATTGGAGTCAATTTTCGATTAGATCAAAAATGTTGTGAAACTGCCCCATCAGCAAATCCCTTCTCCCTACAATGGAGAATGTTCCAGTAAGTTGCCATATGACAACCTCAGCAGAGGGCCAGCTATCTGAGTACAGCACCAGCCTGCAAAGTTGGTAAAAAGCTTTACACTTGACATGAAGAGTAAAATGAGAACTTTAACTATAAAAAGTTGTCATTTGTCAGTTCTTTACATTTCAAAAATGAAATAAATCTGTTTCTATTAACATTCAGAAGATATGTACATATATGTATACATGTGTGTGAGTATATGCATGTATATCTACATATGCATGTAGATATGTGTATATTTAAATATATAAGATCTGATGTGTGCATATACCCAAACATAAGCCTCTTTCCCACATATACACACATACATATATGTCCCTATAACTCGATTTACTCATAATGCTAGCTTTTCACAGCCTCCTACGTTACAAGTAGGAAGGTGGGCTACTTTTATATCTTTTCAAGCTATTTTAGACTGACAAATTTAATGCTTTTGCCTAAGTGATGTATTACCTAGCTAACAGTGATAGCCATGGGATTCATAGGAAGAGAAAATAAAAGTTACTACTTAATATTTGTAAGCTAAGTAAACTACATAAATGTTTAACAATATTAGGGAGACTGGTAAGCCCAATTCTTAACTAACTTAATATAGATCGTGTTGTATGCAATAAGCAAACTCCTTGTTTTATTAAATACAATGTTTGTTTAAAGTCACGCTTTGACTCCATGAGTCTTCCTCAATATTTACATAACTTAGAGTTAAAGCCTATCACTGTCAAGTGAGGCGTGTTTCTCATTGCTGCTCTCTTTAATGGGCACTGTAGAGCTGATGGACTGGAAGATTGCCCAACCTGCTGTAATTGACATAACTGACTATTCGACCACCCCTGTGCTTGCTTTAGACCCCATATTAGTCTTATGCTTTTTGCTTCACAAAGCTGTATAACAGCTGCTGTTCAAAAGAACATATGCTAAGGACATGGTAACTAAATTCAGCCCTAACCAAAAACTTCAGGAATTCTTTAAGAAAAATATGCCAAATGACAGTTCTAATCCTTGAATCACCTCTGGAATCCTCAGTGTCACATGGATCAAAGAGTTCAGGGCTTGGATGTTTAGTAAAACTTAGTTATTCACTTCCTGCAGCAGAACATTTGTGTGTTACCAATGCTGTTGGTTCTAAAAGAAAAGAACCTTTAAATGGAGGTTTTTCACCATCATATAAAATCGTTTCACTACCATATAAAATGAACAAAGCTCAAAATCATTTCCTGGGACGTGTAGTTTGCATTTGTCTTTCTCATTTTGACAGTTCATCATGAAAGGTTTTTTTTTGTGGTGTTTTTGCACTTTAGTAACAACATTAAGTATAATTTAACTTTAGGGAAAATTATAGCTATAAATAGGAAAGCTCTTGAATGGCACATTATTTCTAAATAAATAAAGCTAAGAAAAATATATTAATAAAACTAGATCAGGAAGGCATTTATCACCAATTATTGACTTTAGACATATACACACACACCTCCCCTGTAGGGAATGGTCAACAGAAATGATGGGAATTTACATTCCTCTTAAATTATGCTTCTGGGCACTGATTTCATCATTCACAGTATATGTTGTCTTTTGCACACACAAATCTTGGCTTTGACATCCTAAGAGAGTTAGGTTGAAAGTAAAAAATAAAAGGGGAAGTAGGCGGTACGAACTACTGGATGTGAGAAAGGCTACAGGGATATACTGGACAACATGGGAAATACAGCCAATGTTTTATAAGAACTGTAAATAGAGTGTTATCCTTTAAAAGCATAAAAATCTGAAAATTAATAAAAAAGAAAAAAGAACAAAAAGCATTATGTTTTCTATTCTGAACTGTTCGAATCATTTCCTCACTGATTACATGTAACTTCTGTTTGCAAAACCTGTCACTATTGACCCAATTACTTCCTCATCTCATTGACTGCAAAGTACCTTTTCATAAACAATTTCCTATATCCCCAAATAATGTGCCAGTAGGTTAATGGACAGCTATTACTTTTGGAAGCTGATATCTAGGGGTAATTTTCTGATGATGATTTTTTGCCTTATTTTGCATTTATAAATACAGAAATCCTATTAATGCCATTTCTCTTGCTCTGTGGGACAAAAGTTTGGAAACCTGATGGAATGTGCATTCTTCAAACAAATGCTGAGATATGTTATAATGAATATAACCTTCATACAATTGACATAAAAATTGTCCTCATATGGGATTCCTCACCAGTGGGTTTTTTTTTAGAAAATTTTAGATATCTTTCCAAGTTTTAATTGTTCAAGGTTATCAGTTGAAAAATAGGAAAAAATGGGAACAGATTATCATCTTTCTGTGAGAATTATGGCTTAAATATCAATGCAGAGGTTTACTGGTTTGAAGGAATCCACAGACATTAAGTAGAAAGCAAGACACTCTGACACTCAGAGACACATGAGTAAGGTGGCTATTTTCTGGACCAAGAGAATATCACACAGGTCAGAAGCAGCCATAACCTAAATGTCCTGTATTGCATGTAATTATTGTCAGTTATGTGTTTGTTGCTGGCTTAGTGTGCTGTTTATAAGGAGTCATTATTTAAAGTAAATACTAATAACTATACACACATATATATTCATATATATATACACACACACACACATATATGTATATGAGTTCAGTACAGTTGCTGAGTGTCCAACTCTTTGCAACCCCATGGAATGCAGCACACCCGGCCTCCCTGTCAATCACCAACTCTGAAGTCTATTCAAAATCATGTTCATTGAGTTGGTGACACCATCCAACCATCTCATGCTCTGTCATCCCCTCTGCACCCACCTTCAATCTTTTCCAGCATCAGGGCCTTTTCAAATGAGGCAATTTTTTGCATCGGGGGCCAAAGAATTGGAGTTTCAGCTTCAGCATCAGTCTTTCCAATGAATATTCAGGACTGATCTCCTTTAGAATGGACTGGTTGGATCTCCTTGCAGTCCAAGGGACTCTCAAGAGTCTTCTCCAACACCACAGTTCAAAAGCATCAATTCTTCGGCACTCAGCTTTCTTCACAGTCCAACTCTCACATCCATACATGACTACTGGAAAAACCATAGCCCTGACTAGATGGACCTTTGTTGGCAAAGTAATGTCTCTGCTTTTTAATGTGCTCTCTAGGTTGCTCATAATGTTTCTTTCAAGAAGCAAGCGTCTTTTAATTTCATGGCTGCAATCACCATCTGCAGTGATTTTGGAGCCCCAAAAATAAAGTCTCTCACCATTTCCACTGTTTCCACATTTATTTGCCATGAAGTGATGGGACTAGATGCCATGATCTTAGATTTCTAGATGTTGAGTTTTAAGCCAACTTTTTCACTCTTCTCTTTCACCTTCATCAAGAAGTTCTTTAGTTCCTCTTCACTTTCTGAGGGCTTCCCTGGTGGCTCAGAGGTTAAAGCATCTGCCTCCAATGCAGGAGACCCGGGTTCGATCCCTGGGTCGGGAAGATCCTGGGTCGGGAAGATCCCCTAGAGAAGGAAATGGCAATCTACTCCAGTATTCTTGCCTGGAGAATCCCATGGATGGAGAAGCCTAGTAGGTTAAGTCCATGGGGTCGCAAAGAGTCAGACATGACTGAGCGACTTCACCTTCACCTTCTGACATCAGGGTGGTGTCATCTGCATATCTGAGATTATTGATATTTCTCCTTGCAATCTTGATTCCAGCTTGTGCTTCATGCAGCCCAGCATTTCTCCTGATGTACTCTGCATAGAAGTTAAATAAGCAGGGTGACAATATACACCCTTGGCGTACTCCTTTCCCTGTTCAGAACCAGTCTCTTATTCCATGTTCAGTTCTAACTGTTGCCTCCTCACCTACACACAGATTTCTTAAAAGGCAGGTTAGGTGGTCTGGTATTCCCATCTCTTTCAGAATTTTCCACAGTTTATTGTGATCCACGCAGTCAAAGGTTTTGGCATAGTCAATAAAACAGAAGTAGATATTTTTCTGGAACTCTCCTGCTTTAATGATGATCCAGCAGATGATGGCAATTTGATCTCTGGTTCTTCTGCCTTTCCAGCTTGAACATCTGGAAATTCATGATTCACGTACTGTTGAAGCCTGGCTTGGAGAATTTTGAGCATTAATTTATTAGCATGTGAGAAGAGTGCCATTGTGTGGTAGTTTGAGCATTCTTTGGCATTGTCTATCTTTGGGATTGGAATGAAAACTGACATTTTCCAGTCCTCTGGCAACTGCTGAGTTTTCCACATTTACTGGCATATTGAGTGTAGCACTTTCACAGCATCATCTTTTAGGATTTGAAATAGCTCAACTAGAATTCCATCACCTCCACTAGCTTTGTTTGTAGTGATGCTTCCTAAGGCCCACTTGACTTCACATTCCAGGATGTCTGGCTCTAGGTGAGTGGTCATATTATCATGATTATCTGGGTCATGAAGATCTTTTTTGTACAGTTCTTCTGTGTATTCTTGCCACCTTTTGTTAATATCTTCTGCTTCTGTTAGGTCCACACCATTTCTGTCTTTTATTGGGCCCATCTTTGCATGAAATGTTCCCTTGGTGTCTCTGATTTTCTTCAAGAGATCTTTAGTCTTTTCCATTCTGTTGTTTTCCTCTATTTCTTTGCACTGACCACTGAGGAAGACTTTCTTATCTCTCCTTTCTATTCTTTGGAACTCTGCATTCAGATGCTTATATCTTTCCTTTTCTCCTTTGCCTTTCTCTTCTCTTCACAGCTATTTGTAAGGCCTCCCCAGACAGCCAGTTTGCTTTTCTGCATTTCTTTTTCTTGGGGATGGTCTTGACTCCCACCTCCTGTACAATGTCACAAACCTCTGCCCATAGTTATTCAGGCACTCTTTCTATCAGATCTAATCCCTTGAACCTATTTCTCACTTCCACTATATAATCGTAAGGGATTTGATTTAGTTTATACCACAATGGTCTAGTGGTATTCCCTATGTTCTTCAATTTAAGTCTGAATTTGGTAATAAGGAGTTCATGATTTGAGCCACAGTCAGCTCCTGGTCTTGTTTTTGCTGACTATATAGAGCTTCTCCATCTTTGGCTGCAAAGAATATAACCAATCTGATTTCAGTGTTGGCCATCTGGTGACGTCCATGTGTAGAGTCTTCTCTTGTGTTGTTGGAAGAGGGTGTTTGCTATGACCAGTGCATTCTCTTGGCAAAACTCTAGTAGCCTTTGCCATGCTTCATTCTGTACTCCAAGGCCAAGTCTGCCTGTTACTCCTGGTAGTTCTTGACTTCCTGCTTTTGCATTCCAGTCCCCTATAATGGAAAGGACATCTATTTTGGGTGTTACTTCTAGAAGGTCTTGTAGGTCTTCATAGAGCCATTTTCATCTTCAGCATTACTGGTTGGGTCATAGACTTGGATTACTGTGATATTGAATAGTTTGCCTTGGAAATGAAGAGAGATCATTCTGTCCTTTTTGAGATTGCATCCAAGTACTGCATTTCAGACTCTTTTGTTGATTATGATGGATACTTCATTTCTTCTAAGGGATTCTTGGCCATGGTAGTACATATAATGGTCATCTGAGTTAAATTCACCCATTCCAGTCCATTTTAGTTCACTGATTCCTAAAATGTTGACGTTCACTCTTGACATCTCCTATTTGGCCACTTACAAATTGCCTAGATTCAATGACCTAACATTCCAGGTTCCTATGCAATATTGCTCTTTATAGCATCAGACTTTGCTTCTATCACGTCACATCCACAACTGGATGTTGTTTTTGCTTTAGTTCTGTCTCTTCATCCTTTCAGGAGTTATTTATGCACTGATCTGCAGTAGCATATTGGGAACCAACCTGGGGAGTTCATCATTCAGTGTCCTATCTTTTTGCCTTTTCATACTGTTCTTGGGGTTCTCAAGGCAAGAATACTGAAGTGACTTGCCATTCCCTTTTCCAGTCGACCACATTTTTTCAGAACTCTCCATCATGACCCATCTCTCTTGGGTGGCCCTGCATGGCATGACTCATAGTTTCACTGAGTTAGACAAGCTGTGGTCCATGTGATCAGATTAGTTAGTTTTCTGTGATTGTGGTTTTCATTCTGTCTGCCCTCTGATGGAGAAGCATAAGAGGCTTATGGAAGCTTCCTGATAGGAGAGACTGACTGAGGGGGAAACTGGGTCTTGTTCTGATGGGTGAGGCCATGCTCATTAAATCTTTATTCCAATTTTCTGTTGATGGGTGGAGCTGTGTTCCCTCCCTGTTATTTCAGTTCAGTTCAGTTCAGTCACTCAGTCCTATCTGACTCTTTGCGACCCCATGAATCACAGCACACCAGGCCTCCATGTCCATCACCAACTCCTGGAGTTCATTCAGACTCAAGTCCATCGAGTCAGTGATGCCATCCAGCCATCTCATCCTTTGTCATCCCCTTCTCCTCCTGCCCCCAATCCCTCCTAGAATCAGAGTCTTTTCCAATGAGTCAACTCTCCGCATGAGGTGGCCAAAGTAGTGGAGTTTCAGCTTTAGCATCATTCCTGCCAAAGAAATCCCAGAGCTGATCTCCTTCACAATGGACTGGTTGGATCTCCTTGCAGTCCAAGGAGACTGCATTTACCTGGAGCCAAACTATGGCGGGGACTTCCCTGGTGGTAAAAGCATCTGCCTACAATGTGGGAGACCCAGGCTTGATCCCTGGGTTGGGAAGATCCCCTGGAGAAGGAAATGGCAGCCCACTCCAGTATTCTTGCCTGGAAAATCCCATAGACAGAGGAGCTGGCAGGCTGCAGTCCATGGGGTTGCGAAGAGTTGCACACGACTGAGTGACTTCATTTTCCCTTTCCAACTCTAGCGGAGGCAGTGGATCGAATGGGGCCTCCTTCAGAAGGCCCTGTGCATGTCCTGCTACACTCAGCGCCCCTGACCCTGCAGCAGGCCACCACCGACCCATGCTTTCCCCCGAGACTCCTGCACACTCATGGGCAAGTCTGGGTCAGTCTCTTGTTGGGTCACTGCTCCTTTTTCCTGGGTCCTGGTGTACCCAAGGTTCTGTTTGTGCCCTCCAAGAGTCTATTTCCCTAGACCTGTGTAAGATCTAGCAGCTCTATGATGGGATTAATGGTGACCCCCTCCAAGAGGGCTTATGCCATACCCAGACCTGCTGCACCCAGAGCCCTTGTCCCTGTGGCAGTTCAGTGCTGACCCATACATCCACAGGAGACACTCAGACACTGTTCTGTCTTGGTCTCTGTGGTATCTCCGGGTCCTGGTGCACACAAGATTTGTTTGAGCCTTTTGAGCATTTCTGGTGGGTGTGGTTGTTGATTCTAAATGAAATTTTGCCCCTCCTACCATCTTGCTGGGGTTTCTCCTTTGCCCTTGGATGTGTGGTATCTCCTCAAAGTCGTTCCAGTGCTGTGCAGCTGGTACTCCAGCACCTATGGTCTTGCTGGGGCCTCTCTGCCCTTGGATGTGGAGTATATAGGTTCCAAGAAACAAATTTAAAACTAAAATGCTACTAAGTTGACAACTGACACATGAACTACCACTAAATTGATAGGAGATACAAATATTTATTAACACATCACTGACCAGAGATACATTAATAAGTCTTTTGTTACCCAAATATTATTCACCAGACTGTTTAAATATTCACTTACATAACATATCATTGGCCATAGGCATTAGTTTCTGCAAAAAACCCCTAGTCAATAATGTATTAATATTACCCACTAATTCTCACTGGTGTTTTCCAGTGTTTTAATATTTTCCATAGGCTACGGTCCTTTGAAATATTCTAGGAGAAATACAAAGAGAAGATGACATGTCATGAAATCTTTATTGTAAAATATGACTCATCTCAAATATGACTTAGCAAAAGTAACATTATTTCAATGGTAAAACCAAAACTAAAATAGCAAAAAAGTATTTCATCATTAAAAAGTAAACATCGTCAAAATGACTATACTATCCATGGCAATCTGCATATTCAATGTAATCCTTATCAAATTACAAATGGCATTTTTCACAGAAGTAGAAAAAAAGTTTGTTTAATTTATACAGGAAAAAAAAAAAAAAAAAAGACCACAGATAGCCAAGACAATACTGAGAAAAGAAACATGAAGCTGGAGGAATCAATCTTCCTGACTTCTGACTATGTTACAGAGCAACAGTAATTAAAACAGTATGATACTGGTATAAAAACAGACATGTAGATCAATGGAACAGGATAGAAAGTCTACAAATAAATGAACATGCCTATGAGGACTGTGAAGAAGGCTGAGCACCGAAGAATTGATGCTTTTGAACTGTGGTGTTGGAGAAGACTCTTGAGAGTCCCTTGGACTGCAAGGAGATCCAACCAGTCCATTCTGAAGATCAGCCCTGGGATTCCTTTGGAAGGAATGATGCTAAAGCTGAAACTCCAGTACTTTGGCCACCTCATGAGAAGAGTTGACTCATTGAAAAAGACTCTGATGCTGGGAGGGATTGGGGGCAGGAGGAGAAGGGGACGACAGAGGATGAGATGGCTGGATGGCATCACGGACTCGATGGACTTGAGTCTGAGTGAACTCCAGGAGTTGGTGATGGACAAGGAGGCCTGGCGTGCTGCGATTCATGGGGTCGCAAAGAGTCAGACACAACTGAGCGACTAAACTGAACTGAGCCGAACTGAACTGATGGTCAATCAATCTATGATAAAGGAGGCAAGAATATAAAATGAAGAAAAGATAGTTTTCTCAGTAAGTGGTGCTGGAAAAACTAGAAGTTACATGTAAAAATGAAATTGGTGCATTCCCTAACACCATACACAAAATAAAATCAAAACAGATCAAAGACCTAAATATAAGGCTAGACACTATTAAACTCTTAGGGGAAAACATAGAACACTCTTTGACATAAATCACAGCACTATCTTTTTGGATCCATCTCCGAGATTAATGAAAACAAAAATGAAATAAACAAACGGGACCTAATTTAACTTAAAAGCTTTTACCAGCAAAGGAAAACATAAACAAAAAGAAAAAAAAAGACAACCCATAGAGTGGGAGAAAATCTTTGCAAACAGTGTGACTGACAAGTGATTAATCTCCAAAATATGTAAAGAGTTCACAAACTAAAAAAAAAAAAAAAGAGAGAGAGAGAGAGAGAAACAAAACACATAGAAGATCTAAGTAGGTATTTCTCCAAAGATAACATACAGAGAGCCAAAAAGCATGTGAAAATGTGCTCAACATCACTACTTAACAGAGAAATACAAATCAAAACAGCAGTGAGGTATCCTCACACCAATCAAAATGGCCATCATAAAAATGTCTACCAACAAGAAATGTTTGAGAAGGCGTGAGAAAAAGAGAGCCCTCTTACAGAGTTGATGGCAATGTAAATTGGTAAAACCACTATGCAAAGCAGTATGGACATTTCTCAAAAACTTAAAAAAAGAACTTCCATTATAATCCAGCAATTCTACTTCTAGGCATACTTCTGGTGAAAACCATAATTTGAAAAGATATATGTACCCAATGTACATTGCAGCACTATTCACAATAGCCAAAATATGGAAACAACCTAAATGTCCATTGAAAGAGGAAAGCAGGACCCAAGGGTAGTGGTATATACACACAATGGAACTTTACTCAACCATCAAAAACAATGAAACAATGCCATTTGAAGGAAGATGAATGGACCTAGAGATTATGATACTAAGTGAGTAAGGCAGAAAGAGGAAGATAAATATCATATGATCTCTCTCATGTGCAGAATCTGATTTTTAAAAGATACAAGTGAACTTATTTACAAAACAGAAACAAATTCACAGGTCCCGAAAATAAACTTATTGTTACCAAGGAAGAAATTTTGAGGGGAAGGATAAATTAGGAGCTTGAGTTTAACATATATACACTACTATATATAAGATAATCAGCAAGGAGCTACAACATAGCACAGGGAACACTATTCAATATTCTGTAATAATGTACGTGGGAAAAAAGTCTGAAAAAGAATGAACGTGTGTGTGTGTGTGTGTGTGTGTGTATAGAACTGAAACTTTGCAATATGCTTGAAACCAACACAGCAGCAACTGTAAAACAACCGTACTCCAATAAAGTTAAATAAATAAATGAGCTTATATGAAGCAATATAACTTGAAAGCCAAAGTGGAAATGCTTTGGAAAGCACTTGTAACTACTCAACCAATGTCCATAGAAATGAAAAGTTCTCTACATCTTGAAAATTTATCATGGAATAACATTTAATACTTTTAGATAAGGAAATCGGAGATTTGTATGTTTTAAAACTATTTTTAAGAATGATAACTTGAAAGTATTAAGTACTGGAATTTTATTTTCAGTGTTTTCAGTCTGTTCGCTTACTCCGTTGTATCTGACTCCGTTGTATCCATGACCCCATGGACTGCCGCACGCCAGGCTTCCCTGTCCATCACCAACTCCCAGAACTTGCTCAGACTCAGGTCCCTAGAGTCAGTGATGCCATCCAACCATCTCATCCTCTGTCATCTCCTCTTGCCTTCAATCTTTCCCAGCATCAGGGTCTTTTCTAATGAGTCAGTTCTTTGCATCAGGTGGCCAAAGTATTGGAGCTTCAGCTTCAGCATCAGTCCTTCCAATGAATATTCAGGGTTGATTTCCTTTGGGATGGACTGGTTGGATCTCCTTGCAGTCCAAGGGACTCTCAAGAATCTTCTCCAACACCACAGTTCAAAAGCATCAGTTCTTTGGCACTCAGCTTTCTTTATGGTCCAAATTTCACATCCATACATGACTACTGGAAAAGTCATAGCTTCGACTAGATGGACCTTTGTTGGCAAAGTAATGTCTCTGCTTTTTAATATGCTGTCTAGGTTGGTCATAGCTTTTCTTCCAAGGAGCAAGCATCTTTCCATTTCATGGCAATGTTTTAAATTATTTGAATTTGTCATGCATTTTACATTATTTCTTTCCTTTAACATCATCTACAGCAAATATTTTACATTTCATTGAAATATCTAATCTTGTTACAATGTTGGGTGAATAATACATTAGCATTTATTATTTTTCTTTTATAGAATTACTTCTGAAACATATAGTATAACCCTAGTACATAAAAATGTTGGTATGATTTACTTTGTTCAGTCATTACACTTAAAAACATGTAAATACTTCGTTATGACAAAGAACAATTTATGAATTCAGCCTTCCCCAATAATTCTTAGGAACTCCAATTTTTCCCAAATCCTGAAGATTAGCATCCATTGGAAATTAGAAACACTAGCCTTGGATAAGTTCCAGAGTTTGTCTGTGACCTTGTCATGTTCTTTATGGTAAAACATGACTCAAAATTGTTGCTAGTCAAACAAGGCCGGAGGCCGTGCACAAGGACCATAGTTGACTCTTTCTACTTAGAAAATTTTGAGTGAACATTTTAGAGTTTAAATAACCTTTAGACAATTTTCATCAGTTATCTTTGCAAAGGACTCTTATTTATTCTAATTGTATATTTCTTTATTACTGATATACTGTTTGATGTGACTTGACAGAAGATTTCAACCTAATGTTAGCAATGAGTATATGTATCCATGATATTGTTTTCAAGTTACAGATAATCTGATGTTGTAATTCAGTTGGGTTACACTTATGTAAATATATATTAAGTTCATATAATTACCATACATGCTTGAAATCCACTTCACATAGAAGAAAAATTATATTAGGGGTATGGCTGTGAGAGGTGGATCATAAAGAAGGCTGAGTGTCAAAGAACTGATGTTTTTGAGCTGCGGTGGTCATGAAGACTCGAGAGTCCCTTGGACTGTAAGAAGATCAAACTGGTCAATCCTAAGGGAGATCAACCCTGAATATTCACTGGAAGGGCTGATGCTGAAGCTCCAATACTTTGGCCATCTGATGCAAAGAGCTGACTTATTGGGAAAGACCCTGATGCTGGGAAAGATGGAGGGCAGGGGAAAAGAGGATGATAGATGTTAAGATGGTCGGATGGCATCATTGTCTCAATGCATGTGGGTTTGAGCAAACTCTGGGAGATAGTGAAGGAGTGGAAAGCCTGGTGTGCCGCAGTCCTTGAGGTCACAAAAGTAGGACACGACTGAGTGACTGAACAACAAAATATTCCTAAGTGTTTCCAGCTCCTTTGCTTTGAGGGACTGACTACAAAAAAAAAAAAAAAAATGCATATTCCACTAAATAGTAGTGATACACCGTCAGGAAGCATTTAACAGGAGGCTTCCTGCGTGCTGTTTTGGATCTGTCAGGAATTCTCTGTTCCTTATTAATTACTGAATATTCAGGAATTAAGAGGAGAGACAAGCTGAGGAATCCAGGCATTTCCTTCATTAGTTTTTCTATACAGTGATAAGTACCCTCTTCCTTTTTATGAACCATATGGTAAAAGTGATTATTTACAACTTTCTCTCTACCATATGGATGACCTCATGTTTCCTTGATAACTTTTAAGTTTTGATTTTATCTCTACTGAAAGTTGCTATCTTGTAAGACAGTATAAATACCTACACAATGTTGAATAAAACACCTTTGCTCCATCAGAGCTTTGGTCCCCGTGTATTGCTGTCTTGATCGCGCTCTCGCTCTCGCTCTCACCCCATGGAGAGGGCGCCTGAGGCCTTCGTGAACAGAGCAAGCCCTGTGTCAGGGGGGTTATTGGCTTTCTGCGTAAACCAAGGAATATCAGCCTCTTTCTTTTTCCTTTACTTTCTTATCGGTCGACTCCAGACCACCAGGTTCTGGTCCATTAAAGGACCCCAACAATACACTATTATCTTAGAAATTTTAAAGCTTCTCAAAAGTATATTTCAATCAAACAGTGTAATGGAATAAATATTTAACTTTGCTGGTAGACTATTTTATAATCTACTTATGGTTAATTATAAACAGTTCAAACTACCTATCAAGTTATATTCACTTTATATTTCACAGAAAAAGATCTATGATCAAACTGCTTGCTTGCATGAGAAAATTTTAAATAATATCTTTAGGACAATTTCAATAATGATTTGAAAATTTTATGAGAGAATTAAGACTACTTAATGACTGAAAAAATTAAGAAAATTTTCCTGCCTTTTATTTCTTATTATATGTTCCCCAATAGCAAAACATTGCCGGGAGAAATATCAATAACCTCAGATATGCAGATGACACCACCTTTATGGCAGAAAGTGAAGAGGAGCTAAAAAGCCTCTTGATGAAAGTGAAAGTAGAGAGTGAAAAAGTTGGCCTAAAGCTCAACATTCAGTAAGAATTAAAGATTTTAAAATTAAAAATAAAGAAAGAAAGAAAGAAAGAAAATGAAGATCATGGCATCCAGTCCCATCACTTCATGGGAAATATATGGGGAAACAGTGGAAACAGAGTCAGACTTTATCTTTTTGGGCTCCAAAATCACTGCAGATGGTGATTGAACTGATAGCAAAACATGTCTTTGGAGCTCAATAAAATAATGCATATTAAAGTTCTTCAGGATTTGCAAATGTTACGCTACAATAAAAATAATGGTGATAAAACTTGGTATTACTTTTTCAAGCCTGAATATGTTCTTCTGGTGACAAGACTGGGATTCTTTGATATTACAACTTGAAATATTTGAGATCTCACTACTTCTCACTCAAAACACACCTGTAACCCCTCTCCCTTAAAAAAAAAAAAAAAGACAAAAAAAACCCAAAGCTAGTTTTGTTGTTTTATCAGTTTAAATTTTTTATTCTTGACCACTTCTTACAGATTAAATGGCTCATTCCAAAAGGTATAGATACTGTCTTTGGAAATGTACGTTCTAAAATGTATAGGATTGAGCATGGTCAGAAAGTTCTATTCTGGATTCTATGACATTAAAGGGAATTTGTCACTTTATCTGCAAGAGAGAACAAATATCTGTCAAATATCACTGGACAAACATTGTGAAGGTAAAACTGTCTTTAAGTAAATTTGCTTTCAGAGGATATCTCAAGTTTATTCTTAATCATCATTGGTGTTTGCTGCTGCTGCTGCTAAGTCGCTTCAGTCGTGTCCGACTCTGTGCGACCCCATAGACGGAAGCCCACCAGGCTCCCCTGTCCCTGGGATTCTCCAGGCAAGAACACTGGAGTGGGTTGCCATTTCCTTCTCCAATGCATGACAGTAAAAATGAAAAGTGAAAGTGAAGTCGTTCAGTCGTGTCCAACTCTTTGCGACCCCATGGACTGCAGCCCACCAGGCTTCTCCATCCATGGGATTTTCCAGGCAAGAGTACTGGAGTGGGGTGCCATTGCCTTCTCCGCATTGGTGTTTAAATCTAAGTAATTATTCAAAGTATATTTCTAAAGAGAAAACGCCTCAGTGAGTAGTTCAACTGTAAATATGGAACACATGCCTTACCAGACTACGCTTTTCAGTGACCTAGTTGGGATATTCCAGGTACCACGGGGTGAAAATTTACAACAGATCTTACCACTTTATGTGTAATACTGCTCACATCAGTTCAGGACTAGTCTTAGACCAAATCACTGAGTGCTGAGTCAGCTATGGCTCTTAATATCTCCAAGTTATCCACCCCATACAGTTTTTCCTTCAGGTTTACCCTCCGTGTGACAGTGTCTTTGTTTATCCACCTCCCTGTTTACCTCATATCTGTAGATATATTTTGGGTGGCCTTATAGGTGCTTTTAGATTTTAATAGGGGTCAACTAGCAGATGGAAGAGAACTATTTACACAAAAAACAACATTTTCTCTAAACCAGGAATTGGCAAACTATGGTCTGTCAACCCAATTCAATTCACCACCTGTTTTCATAAAATTTTATTGAAATTCAGGCATGTCTTCTCATTTACACATTGTCTATGATTGCTGTAGAAACTGTATAACCCACAAAGCCTAAAATATTTCTTCTCTGGCCCTTTACAGAACAAGTTTGAAAGTGTTTTAACCAATTTTCTTAAATGTAATCAGAATGAAGGGCTAAATAAAGGCAATTGATAGGTTCCAGGACAACAGAAATGAGATGGTTGGATGGCATCACTGATTCGATGGACATGAGTCTGAGCAAGCTCTGGGAGTTGGTGATGGACAGGGAAGCCTGGCGTGCTGCAGTCCATGGGGTTGCAGAGTCGGACATGACTGATCAACTGAACTGAACTGACCCACGTGGCATGATGCAGTGGACCTGGGGTTGTGTTCAAAAAGTTTTATTTCTAATATGTCCCCAGGTGATGCTGATACCGTTGGTTTGAGGAACAAATTTGAGAACCTCTGTTCTACAGTGCAGGGGTACATTCCTCTGTTTTAAGCTGTTTAGATGTGCCACAATTTTAAACAGCAGATGTAACCGTGCATTTAAAATCGCATAATTTTCAATTTTTTTCAGCTTGTTTCTACATCTGAATTTTTCTAGGCACTGAGGATACAGAATACATATGTGTTCCCTGATTTCCTGAAACTTTTAGTCTAATGAGAAAGAGAGGTATTTACTCCATAATCATGAAAAACATTAATACAAATTTAAAACTCAAAAAAAAAAATAAACAGCAGATGGATATTGATGCTCTTAAAATAGCATTTACCTTCTATTCAAACCTGGAAAAATAGCATTGCTAGGAGAAACAACTAAAAGTAATTTCCTCTCTTAGAAACTTGAAATGTTACCTTTAAGAATTAACATGTTCTGCATTAAAATGCAGAGCATTTTTTTTTAAACCACATACTCAATCCACAATAAATACAATACGATCCCTCATACACAGTTTGAAAATCTGTAGTATGATGACACATTTTGCCATTAAACCCTTTGAGGTAAATTTGTATCTGTTTTATGTATGGATGAGAAAAATTACAACTTACCATACTGGAGTTTAAGTGACTTCTCTAATTATTTAATGGTGGGCTAAAGTCTAGATCTTATGACATAAAATAATTTAGTTGGAAGATAATTGCTTTACAATATTGTGTTGGTCTCTGCCATATATCAACGTGAATCAGCCATAGGTATACATGTATCTTCTCTTTCTTGAAGCTCCCTCCACTTCACACCCAATCCCACCCCTCCAGGTTATCACAGAGCATTGGATTCAAGCCCCCTGCCTCATACAGCAAATTTCCACCAGCCATCTAACTCCACACATGGCAATGCACATGCTTCATTGCTACCCTCTCAATTCCTCCCACCCCGGCCCTCGAGTCCACAAGACCATTCTCCACATCTGCGTCTCCATTGCTGCCCTGTAAATAGGTTCCTCAGTACCATCTCTCTAGCTTCCATATATATGTGTGAATATATGATATTTGTTTTTTCTCTTTGCCTTACCTCACTCTGTATAACAGGCTCTAGGTTCATCTACCTCATTAGTACTGACTCAAATGTGTTCTTTTACAGATGGCTAATAAACACATGAAAAGATGCTCAACATCTCTCATTATCAGAGAAATGCCAGTCAAAACTACAATAAGGTATCACCCCACATCAGTCAGTATGGCCATCATCAAAAAATTAACAAACAATAAATGCTGGAAAGGGTGTGGAGAAAAGGGAACCCTCTTGCACTGTTGGTGTGAATGTAAATTGATACAGCCACGATGGAGAACAGTATGGAGAGTCCTTGAAAAACTAGGAATAGAACAACTCTATGACCCAACAATCCCACCACTGGGCATATACCCTGAGAAAACGTTAACTGAAAGAGATGCATGCATCCCAGTGTTCGCAACACTCTTTACAATAGCTAGGACATGGAAGCAACCTAGATGTCTGTGGACAGAAGAATGGATAAGGAAGCCGTGGTATATATACACACATACAATGGAATATTAGTCAGCCATAAAATAGATCTTATGACTTTTAATCCAGCACTCTTTTTCCACAAGATTGTTCTGTGTATCAAATCAAACTACCCACTTTCTTAAAAGACTTAAAAATAAAATTGGGCCACCATTGTTAAAATTACTGCATACAGTTGAATAGAGCTGGGCATTTGAACTTTTACTGCTAAGGATGCTTATATTTGAGTCTATAATAAACTGCTACCCATGCAGAAAAAGAAGTCAAAATGTGAATTTGTGGTGACTGTGGTCAATGAAAATGTGGTTTCCTACATTATGATATACAGTTGGGACCAATAGTTTAGTAGGATGATAGAAGGATCTTTTTGCTGTATGTTAACCAAATGTCATTAGGCAAAGGCAATTGTGGAAGTAGTGGTAAGATGCTCACCTTGGTTAACGATTTGGAAAAAAAAAAATCTCTGGAGATTCAAAAGTAGGTGCAGTATATCCGTTTCTTTTATTAACTTTGATGCATTATTGGAGACTGAAACCACTTAAGATGACTAAAAACCGGTCTATTAAAGTGGGATGGGGAAAAAAGTCTCGGGTGAGATTAACTTTTAAAGTACACACAGCTGGTAAGTAGATTAAGCTATGATAGTAGTAGACTGGTTTCAGCATCTTTATTTCATTTTTAGGTTACAAATGTTGGTCTTTATGAGAATATCTTAAGGTAATACCTGGAATAAAATTATATGATGGATTTTCACATTAATATTTTTTGATTCTCACAGATTTGTTAAGGGATCATTTTAATAATGGAGATGTTTTACTTTGTGATATTAAGAAAGACTATACAAAGGTAAAATTACATAATTTTTCTGAGCTTGACTTTGTAATGAACTAAGTAATCACAACAGGCAACTCAGAGTAATAAATTATATACAAAATAAAATTTTTTGCTTACTTTGTACTACTTGTAGGGAAAAACAAGAGAATTTGTTAGGTTGGTTTACTTCTATTAGTATTTTTTATTTGCTAAGAGTGCAAGATAACATACCCACTTTTAGATGAACTCAGTCTTGAAATATGAGTAAGGCATTGGAAAGTACCTTGAACAAGCAGTCAGCAAATTCTGTTTTCTTAGTTTTGCCACTGACCAATTATGTGATCTAAGAAAATTACTTTTGGTGGGGGGGGCCAAATCTATTCAGGTGCATTTTATCATTTCATAACTGTTTCATTCAAAAACAAAATCTCATGATGATATGTGATACAGTTCCATAATCAAGTTAAATCTCTATGTGTTGTGATTATATCTGTAGTGATTTTCTAAATTGCTGTCTCATGGCCTATTGTACACATCATGCTACAGTTAACTTTTTATAGGACAGGATCACAATTTTGCCACCAAGCCCCTAAAGTTAATTTTGCATCACCTACTGGTGATTTTCAAGTAGAATTAGGGCTGTGGACCAGACAGTCCAGAAAGATGCATACATGCATACCGATATGTACTTGAACATGTATAAAGATACATCCCAGAGATGTATAAAGCCAGGATAATGGAAAAGAGCAACAGTTACTTCTTGCCTTGCACAACTTTAAAATTTACTATGGATCATTTAGAAACTGATAACATGTCAAAATGCCACCTGAGATTTCTTCAGCAGCCAAGAGGTAGCCTTAGTCTTAAGGGCAATCATTTTGGAAGTTTGAATAGCCATTTCTTTCTCCAGGGAATCGTCCCAACCTAGAGATTTAACTCCGGTTCTCCTGAATTGCAAGCAGATTATTTACCATTTAAGCCACCAGAGAAGCCCTCAGAACTACAATGACATAATCATAACTATTAATGAAATATATCATTACTTTTCTCTCCTAAAACATATAAATTATTTTGTGTTGGTTTTCACTTAATATTATAAATACGGCTAATATATTACAAATATGAATTTTAAAAGTATACAAAGTATACAAAATGATTTAGTATTTTTTCATTATTTCTATATTACACATATAGTCTCTAAAAATTGATTGGAAGATTTTTGTTCTAATTTTTAGCTTTCAGTTCAGTTGCTCAGTCGTGTCCAATTCTTTGTGACTCCATGGACTGCAGCACACCAGGCTTCCCTATCCATCACCAACTCCTGGAGCTTTCTCCAACTCATGTCCACTGAGTCGGTGATGGCATCCAACCAGCTCATCCTCTGTCGTCCCCTTCTCCTCCCACCTTTAATCCTTCCCAGCATCAGGGTTTTTTCCAGTGAGTCAGTTCTTCACATCAGGTGGCCAAAGTATTGGAGTTTCAGCTTCAGTATCAGTCCTTCCAATGAATATTCAGGACTGATTTCCTTTAGGATGGACTGGTTGGATCTCCTTGCTGCCCAAGGGACTCTCAAGAGTCTTCTCCAACACCACAGTTTAAAAGCATCAATTCTTCGGCACTCAGTTTTCTTTATAGTCCAACTCTCACATCCATACATGACTACTGGAAAAACCATAGCTTTGATTAGACGGACCTTTGTTGGCAAAGTAATGTCCCTGCTTTTTAATATGCTGTCTAGGTTGTTCATAACTTTCCTGCCAAGGAGCAAGTGTCTTTTAATTCGTGGCTGCAATCACAATCTGAAGTGATTTTGGAGCCCCCAAAAATAAAGTCTGTCACTGTTGCCCCATCAATTTGCCATGAAGTAATGGGACCAGAAGCGATGACCTTAGTTTTTTCTGAATATTCAATTTTAAGCCAACTTTTTCACTCTCCTCTTTCACTTTTATCAACAGGCTCTTTAATTCCTCTTCGCTTTCTGCCATGAGAGTGGTGTCATCTGCATATCAAAAGCTATTGATATTTCTCCCAGAAATCTTGATTCCAGCTTGTTCTTCATCCAACCCAGCATTTCACATGATATATTCTGCATATAAGTTAAATAAGCAGGGTGAAAAAGTATAGCCTTGATGTACTCCTTTCCCAATTTGGAACCAGTCTGTTGTTCCATGTCCAGTTATAGTTGTTGCTTCTTGACCTGCATACACTCTCAGGAGGCAGGTCAGGTGGTCTGCTATTCCCATCTCTTTAAGAATTTTCCAGTCTGCTGTGAATCACATAGTAGGCTATCTGCATTTCCTGAAATATTCTATCCAGCTTCAAAGATCTGTTAATATATAGATATTAGAAGTCTCCATCATGTAGTGGGAAGAAAACACATGTTCACAGCATTAGATTTCTATTTAATATCATGCCTATGTAATAACTTAATTTTTTTAACATTTTCCAAACTTACAAGGATTTTTCACTACCATGAGGTTTCCCACCCCACTCCCAAAACGGGAATTCAAAATGAAAACTGCTGTTTTGTTCTGACCACCCTCTATCCTTCAAAGCCTGGTTAAGCATACAACCCTAAGAAGAATTCATCAGTAAAATACTCTGCCATAAGTCTCTATTGTTTCAGCAAAAAGATAGAAATGGTTTGACACTGAGACCAAAATATAAAGTCTGGGAAAGCACATTCTTCAGAGAAACACTGAGAAGAGAATGGAAGTAAGTTCACTTAGGAATGTGGTCCAAAAACATCACCAACTGCATCTGGTGATCATATGCCAAATCCCACCATGGTGAAAAATTACTTGAAGCTGATCCTGGTCAGTTGTTTAGAAATGCCCCCTTGATTCCTGTGTTGTCCCTAGCAGCTTACTCTTGAACAGATCTCTTATTCTATTGACCTGATCTTATGCTATACCAAATCCAAAGTCATACATTTTACCCTAATTTACTTGGTAATAATACAGCTTTGTATCAGACAGCATGAAATTTTCTTTCTTTCTGGTCCTTCACCTGAATGTGGGTCTAATGTACTTCATGTTTTAGGTTTTTTTTATTTTTATTTTTGTAATGTGCACCTCCTTTGGCACACGTACAGATAATTCATTCTTCGTTTCTCCATTTGGGGACTTTAAAAATCAGGATTATGCTTTGTTCCTTGTTCCATTGTTTCCTGGAATGCTTAAGCACCTCTAGAAAACTGGGTCGCTTGTTAGATTGAGTTGAAGAGCCTTAGGGATCCATTTTTCAAGGAAGTCTATTGGGTCTGCCTCCTCTACCCCTTTAGGCAGTCCAGTAATTCTGGCATGCTAGTTCAAAAAAGTATCTTAAAACTATTATACCTCTTCTGGCACTGTATCTCTTTCGTTTTGAACAGTTGCTTTATCATTAGATTAAGCTTAAGTGTCTGGGAGCATTATTTGATGTTCTTTATTTTTTGCTTTAGAGTCAAGGTTTACTGCTTGTTAATTTCAACTAAAAAAGGAAATAAATACCCAAATAAAAAGTCAGCCTGTTGTCATAGATCTAGTATGTAATAGATTTTTTCTTTTCTAGAGAAGCTTCCTTGAAAATGTTAGACAAAAGTTTGTGTCTGCCCTTGCCATTTATTTTTACCTCCTATATCAGGAAATTCTTTCTATATCAGATCTTTTTCTTGATGTTTGGTGTTCTACAGAATAAACTGTACCTATGCATTTTGCTTAAGCCTTTCAAATGTCCATAGAAATATTTAGGGCAGCATTAATGGACTATCATGCAAAGAGTTGACTCATTGGAAAAGACTGATACTGGGAGGAATTGGGGGCAGGAGGAGAAGGGGAGGACAGAGGATGAGATGGCTGGATGGCATCACTGACTCGATGGACGCAAGTCTGAGTGAACTCTGGGAGTTGGTGATGGACAGGGAGGCCTGGCGTGCTGCGATTCGTGGGGTCGCAAAGAGTCGGACATGACTGAGTGACTGAACTGAACTGAATGGGCTATCACTAATAGATCTTTTACCTGTCTTCTCTGTCTTCTCTCTCACCTCCATTTGCAGTTTTTAGGTAGATGGTCATATAAGTCATGGAGAAGGCAATGGCAACCCACTACAGTACTCTTGCCTGGAAAATCCCATGGACGGAGGAGTTGGGTAGGCTGCAGTCCATGGGGTTGCGAGGAGTGGGACACGACTGAGCGACTTCACTTTCACTGTCATGGATTGGAGAAGGAAATGGCAACCCACTCTAGTGTTCTTGCCTGGAGAATCCCAGGGACGGCGGATCCTGGTGGGCTGCCGTCTATGGGGTCACAGAGAGTCAGACACGACTGAAGCGACTTAGCAGCAGCATAGAGGTCAAGTGGACCAAGCATAAATATTTGCTCTAATATTTGTTCTTAAATAATAATGATAATCATCTATTTGACATATAGAATTTTTGCATTATCCAATCCATTTCAATGTAAGGTATTTCACCTGACATTATAAAATATACTTTAATTGAACAGAACTATAGCTCAGATCTTTAAAGCACTATGGATTAGAACATCATTTTACAGCCAAACAGAAACATGTTCCCAATCACCAAACTTGAATTATTGTTATGTAGCTTGAGGCTTGTATTAAAATCACTGAATAATTGCAATCAGATTATTATAATCAAGTACAGGAATAGTAATTACAGGTTACAATCACTTTAAGCTGCCCTGGAAGTCCTATATTCTGAGCATATGCATATTAAAAGTTTATGTTAGTGATAAAATTAATGAACAGGCTGTAAGCACTTGTCAGAAGGAAAGATGTCTCATATCTTACCATATAGGGAGTTATATTTTCATATCAAGGAAAACTGCCTACATTACTTTTCTCTCATAAGTTAGAGTATAAAATAATAACCATTATTCAATTGTGAAACTGAGTTTATTTTAGTATCTGACTTTAATCAATCACATTTTCTTATGATGATTAATATTTGGGTTTCATTATTCATTTTATTGGTTTAAAAAATGAAGAAAGCTACTTAAATGTAAATGTATTTTTTGTTCTCCAATGAACTGTAATTGTACAGATCTTTAACAAAAGGTAAAGTTTAAAAAATATTCCTTAAATGATAAAGTCAAAGAAAAAAATGCAATCCTTTTCAAATGATATGATCTGGTCTTGAAGAGACATAAAATGGAAAGGTATTCAATATTTGCTGAAATAGTGTATTAAAGACGAGTATCTATGTTATATTAATATTCTGATTAAAAGCCAGCCCTATTTCAACTTTAATAATCTTGTTCTTCAAACAGTGAATACAGCATATGAGATATGAATTATATTTTGATAGTTTGGATCTAAAATTAGAACCTGAAACCAAAAGAAGCCTAGAGCCCTAAGGGTCCAATCATGGGGAAGTGGCTCCTGCACACATGTGCCAACCACTGAATCATTTTATTATACTTTCTGATTCACAGCGGAAATGGGGACCAGAGTGAACATACGACCATAGAATATAAGTAGAAAATATATGGCTGTGACAGGGCAAGGAAGTCAGAAGGGGAAGGTGTGAAAAGGTTAAGTGTGTAGGTGACTTCCTGGGCATGTCACTCCAGTTCCTCATCCAGATGTATTGTATTGCCGAGGCGGCCTGCAGCACCAAGTGAGAATTAAGAGGAAATGACGATCTATATGGACAAGATAGACCTGCAGCCCAGGAGATGAGTCTCGTGCCAGGTTCGCAGGTTTTCTACAGCCACCGTGACAGACAACATAAGCCAGATGAAAGGCCAACCAAACACCCAGATGCACTTGCTGGAAAATTACATATTGGAGCTCAGCATCTGGGTCTCACAGCTGCCAAGTTTACCCCATGGGTGCCTACGGTGTTGGCTCAGATACTGGGCCAGATAGAAGGGGGTGAGCACCATGGAACAAGACCATCACCAGAGTAAAGAAGGAGGTAGAAAGCCAAGCGTGTAATAAAATAGCATGAAGCTGCCAATATAGTGTCAAAAGCATGAAACCATACTTCAGGCCTCCAGACATCATGCGAACAGCAGGTTTTCCCTCTTTAGTGTGTGCTACTCGCTCAGTAGTGCCCAACTCTTTGCAATCCCGTAGACTTTAGCCCTCCAGGCTCCTCTGTCCATGAGATTCTACAGGCAGGAAAACTGGAGTGGGGCGCCATTCCCTTCTCCAGAGCGTATGCCCAACCCAGGGAACAAACCCAGGCCTCCCACACTGCAGGCAGATTCTTTACTGTCTGAGCCACCAGGGAAGACTTCCCTTTTTAGCATAGAGATATAATTTAAGGGGTGTTAATGGTGGGCCTGGGATTACACTTTTGTACTGTGTAAAGGATGTCAGTCATAAAAGAAATCATGATTACATTATGGGTTACAATGCCCTACACCTTTACACCTAGTGAAAAATACCTAGGAGGATGGCTAAGCAGAATGAGGAGAGCCATTTGGTACAAAAGCCCATATCAATAGGGTAAAAATGTACCAAATCAATATACAAAACAGCAGGTAAAATCCAAGATGGGGACAGGGTAATGAAGTGAGCATTACAGCCTCCGCTGGTTTCACCTCAGGATTCTAAACGCCATCACTTTATATCAAGCATGCACCTCACTGTGGATTGTCTTCTCAGGAACCTGCAGCAATACAGACACAATGTGAGGCTTTGGGGGAAATCTTACGCCCAGACGTACGAAGCTTGGTGTATAGATTTCAATTAAAAATCAAAGAAAGCAAATGAGTGTTTTTCCAATCAGTGTATGTTTCCTTTCAGGTGGTTTGTTTTCCTTCTGATTTATGGATTCAGAAATATCTTAGAATTATTCTATATATATCTTTATTTTTAGATTGTTTTTGGCTAAAATATATATATATATATATTCTAACTCATTAATAGGTAAATGAGTAGAATAGGGCATAATGTTACTCTATTTTTTAAGAATACCCTATTTAAGGAACTAAGTTGTTATCAGTCAAAAATATTAACACTGATGAAGTAATAGTATATTAGACTGAATATAACCAGAGAAAAATTGATTCATTAAACTTCTAATCAAAATGGGTATTTTTGTATTAGTTGTTCAGATGCAATCTTCTGAATTTCATTTCTAAAATAAATATGTGGCTCTACACTTTATTTCTATTCATTTTAATGCATTACATTTAAATGATTACTTTTAAACACATTAATATCTCTGATTTCTAAAATAATTATTTAGATGTGTATGTATCTAAGAATGAGTAAAATTTGAATATTGCTTAAAACGTATGTTTTTCTAGTCCACTTTAGTCAGTAATTATGTTTTCCCATAATAGTATTATAATTTAAATAATATTAATACAATAAATCTCCTCTTATGTGAAACCACAGCCTAAACTCTTTTGTAATTGCCAACTTAGGCCAACTGTACTCTGCAAAGGAAAAGATTACATATGCAGTTTTCACTATTGCATTCCAATAGCCTAGCACCTTGCCCCATGCCTGACATATAGCAGGAGCCCCATAACAGTTTGATGAATGAAGATATCAATGTCTCTTATTAAGGATAAGCACAAGATTTTTATGTCTATAGTTATATACTGAAAATGTATTCCCCAAAAGAAGTTGTTCTCAAACTTTTCACAATAGGCCTCATCTATATTCTTAAAAAGTATTGAGATTTGCAGTCTTTTTTTAGATATTGCTAGAAATAACCTATCTATATCAGAAATTAAAGCTGAAAATTTTCAAAAATATTTCAACGAACTCATTAAAATTTAAAAAATAAGTTTTATAGAAATAACAACATCTTCCAAAATAAGCAATAGTGAGAAGAGTGAAATACCTTAGTATTTTTACATATCTTTTTAATGTCTGGCTTACAGAAGACAAATTCTCATATCTGCTTCAGCATCCAATCTATTGCAATGTTACTTTAAATAAAGTATATGTAAAAATCTGGCCACACATAGATATACAATTAGAAAAGAGAGAAAGAACACACTAGGGGAACTTATTTTTAATGTTTTGGATCTAGGGGTTGAATGTTGGGTTCAAGGGTGTTCATTATAACCTGAATGAATGCATGGATAAAAATGAGGACCATGTAAGATGGCAATGTGTTAAAAACCAAAGGTTATGATTAATCTAATTCTGTGCTCCTGAAATCAATGTGTGTGTATGCATGTATGTGTACATGCGAGAGACACAGACATACTTTTTTTCAAGTAGTAGTAAGTGATAAGTATAACAAAGCAAAATAGAACAGGATGCAGAGATAGAAACTTATGAGGGATTTTTATACTGGATATGCATGTTACATGTAAATGTTTGTATATATAAACACACTACAATTCATATGAGACATCATCACTATTCTCATGTAACTGAATAAACAGAATGATGCTGAGTCGATGCTGCCATGTCTACCAGTACAGTGTGCGAAAGAGACAAATACAAACGGAGCCGTCAGAAAAGTGTGGGATAGAGTTGAGTTATCTAGGTTTACTTGGACAACCAGGACCAAATTCCTGGCTTTGTGTTTTTGTATAATACTTGCATTTATTTTTAAGATCTATGTAGTGACTAGTCCTGTGAAAAATTGTCTCCTGTAAAGGTATTTTTGAGGCTGCTATTAAATTGCAGCTCGATTTCTTCATGGGAATCTCAAGTCAGGGAGAAACAAAATGATTTTTGCAAGAGAAGTATTACTTTGTTCTTGAGCAATTTGTGTTTCATCTGAGAGAGACGGGACCAACTAAATTTATGTTTTCAGTTTTCTTGGTCTTGGGTCCACTACAGAAATGCGGAGTTAACTTGGAACTAGATCTGTAGCAAATATATAATCTTTGAATTAATTTTTAAACCACATTTCCATCTCATCTATTTGTATTTTTCTTTCTTTTTTACCCTCAGTTTTAAGGTATTCTATGTTATTTTCTTAAATCAACCTCATTTCTTAACTCTAAAAATATAAATACATAAAAAATAGCCATTACGTTTATAGGTTATTATGTCTATAGCAAAAAAAAAAAGTCTGTTTTTCCTCCCACACAACCATTGTGCTAAAGAGAGTCTTATTTCATGTGTGTGTGTGTGTGTGTGTGACCTCCCCAACAAGAGGTGTGACTCAACCAATCAATTAAGGTAGCTAAAAATAGGCTAAACAAAGGCTCAGTGTGATGTGAAAATTTATCATTTGTCTAGGAGTATATGTGTTCAATATAGATTGTCAATCTGTATAGAAGGAGGGGAAAGTTAACTGTAAATAAAGCCTCAGTTAGTACAAACTGAGGAGCAGTTGTAGATGTCTCAATACTGAGAAATTAGTATTTTCTACCAAATGTCTTCTCAGAAAGACTTAGAAGTTCCAACTCTTTCCCTACAAATGGAGACTTCCCACAGCCAATTTTTTTTTCCATTAAATTTATAATTTTCATATTTATGCCCTTTTCCTAAAACAGTAAAATGATTTTCCTAATCTCAACCGGAAAACACATTCTCAATCTTCAGGTTTTCCTTCAACAATGATAATAGCAATACTTTACATTTTAGGAACCCCATTATTTTCCTTTCGGGGACTTTCTTCCGAAGAGCTCAAAGCCTTGCAAAGTGCTCTTAAGAAAGTTATATTCACGTTTCCCTTCCTTTGATCCCAATGATGAAATGCAACCACCTCTCTGGTGAAATACAGCCACTGCTTATGACAGTGAATAACAATTCCATACAATTCACAAGAAATAACATACCCAATTAAAACTGTAAAGGGAGCTGAGACAGACAGACTTTAATTAGCGAAGCTGGAATGTGGCCAAGCAAAAAAAGTACCGTGAAAAGTGGTCATGACCTCATTTTAACACTCTGTCTTATTCAGAAGACCACATCTAGAGTAGCCCATTGCATCAGGCTGACTTGGGACACTGATTGATTCAGCCCTGAGTAAATGGGAACAATGTCACATACTTAATCATCACATGCATTTATCAAAGCGGTCAAAGATTTTCCTCGGAGAAACTCCTCCATCAGTTAACGACCCTGTGCATGTCCATTCACAAGTCAAGGAATCACACTGGGGTTACCCTCCCCTTTCATAACTATTTTTGAAATAATATATATGCTGCTGCTGCTGCTAAGTCGCTTCAGTCGTGTCCGACTCTGTGTGACCCCATAGACGGCAGCCCACCAGGCTCCCCTGTCCCTGGGATTCTCCAGGCAAGAACACTGGAGTGGGTTGCCATTGCCTTCTCCAGTGCATGAAAGTGAAAGTGAAGTCGTTCAGTCTGTCTGACTCTTAGCAACCCCATGGACTGCAGCCTACCAGGCTCCTCCGTCCATGGGACTTCCCAGACAAGAGTAGCGGTGTGGGGTGCCATTGCCTTCTCTGAATATATGTGCTATCAACTACCAAAAAACACACATTTCTATATAATTTTGTAAGATCAAAGGCCAAAGGAATTTCAGTGTAAACATTAGGTATTCAGAGGCAGCCATCCTTTATTCTAAAAATAACTTTTCTAGAACTGTCAGAAGCTAAATATGACAAGTTTCTCAATCCAATCACCCAGATCCATTCATTTCATGACCACAGAAGGTAGAGTAGCAGGGGATAAAAATAAAAACAATTCAAGAATGATAAGCCCTATATTGCATCAACTGTTTCAAACATGGCTCAGTGATATTATTATTTGATTTAAAAAGGGCTTCCCTGGTGGCTCAGAGGGTAAAGCGTCTGCCTACAATGCAGGAGACCTGGGTTCGATCCCTGGGTCAGGAAGATCCCCTGGAGAAGGAACTGGCACCCCACTCCAGTACCCTTGCTGAAAAATCCCATGGACAGAGAAGCATGGTAGGCTACAGTCCATGGGGTTGCAAAGAGTCAGACACAACTGAGCAACTTCACTTCACTTTCAAGTTTCATTTGGGCTTCCTGGTGGCTCAGATGGTAAAGCGTCTGCCCACAATTTGGGAGACCCAGGTTCAATCCCTGGGTTGGGAAGATCCCCTGGAGAAGAAAATGGCAACCCACTCTAGTACTCTTGCCTGGAAAATTCCACGGATGGAGGAGCCTGGTAGGCTACAGTCCATGGGGTCATTTTCTAAATAGCAAGGATATATTAAAATCTAATCTGTGTTTTATGTTCTGTATGGTTGGATTTTTATGTAATATTGGGTTTTATGCCACTTTTCTCCCAGAAATTGTTGTGGAAGAATATATTTTCATGTTTATTTCTTGAATGCGTCCATGACAAGGATGTCAAAGATAGACTTACAGAAAGCATTTCCAATTATGTCCTCTTTCCAGCATGCTGGTCTCCAACAATTACTTCTCTATTTCCCCATTCAGCAGTTGCTCTGCTGACACAATGGAGGAATGAGCTGGTAATATCAATGGTTGACATTTGTCTCCATTGACCTTAATTTGTGACTATTTTAAAGCTGCCATCCTTTGACAACCAAAGATTTTGTTTATGTAAAAGTGGACCAAGTTTTACATTTAAATTTATTCCTTAAAAAAATGTTTAAAGATACTTGTAGCTTTCAAAAATCTCAGACTATATAATCAACTGCTAAGAAAATTGACTTAATGTCTTTTTGTCTGTAGTGAACTTCCCTGGTAGCTCAGATGGTAAAGAATCCTCCTGCAATGTAAGGGACCCAAGTTTGATCCCTGCGTAAGGAAGATTCCCCTGGAGAAGGGAATGACTACCAACTCTAGTATTCTTGCCTGGAGACTCTCATGAACTGAACAGAGGAGCATGGCTGGCTCTACAGTCCATGGGGTTGCAAAGAGTTTGACACAACAGAGCGACTAAGTACATGTATGTTATAGAGAGCTTTTCTTTTTCTTTTCTTTCCAACATTCCTTTCCCCTTCTGATAACAGTACTGGTTTCTCTGGGTGCAAGGGGTGCTGATCTGTACCCCTCCACTCTATCAAGGATTTATGCATGTGACTCAGGCCTGGCCAATAATATTCTTTCTCCAGGGCAGCTTGCTATTTCCCTATGGATAACAAAACATTGTTAAGACTGCTGTCTCTGTATTGTTAAGCAGTCATGGTCTTTGCCACACAGTGAGCCTTCAAAGGATGAAGAGATATAAAGAGAAAGAGGACAGACTATAGACACAGGGAAGTCCTTGAATCTAGGCGATAATGAGGCCTTCTGCACTGCTCTTTCATGTTTGCTTGCCAAGCTCAATAGATTCTTCTTTAGTGTAATTTGAACTGAGTGAAGCCAAGAATACTGACTCAAATATCAAGTGGACTGTAAACTATGCACTATTAAAAAATATTTTTTAAACTATTAAGAAAAAACAAAACTAAGATCATGGCATCTGGCCCCATTACTTCATGGGAAATGGCGGCGGGGGTGGGGGGGATGAAGGAGGGATGAAGGGGGAAGGGAAGTAGTGACAGATTTCCTCTTCTAAGGATCTAAAATCACTGCAGATGGTGAAGGCAGCCATGAAACCAGAAGACGATTGCTGCTTGGCAGGAAAGCTCTGACAAACCTAGACAGTGTGTTGAAAAGCAGACACATTACTCTGTCGACAAAGGTCCAGATAGTCAAGGCTATGGTCTTTCCAGTGGTCATGTACAGTTGTGAGAGCTGGACCATAAAGAAAGCTAACACCAAAGAACTGATGCCTTCAAACTATGGTGCTGTAGAAGACTCTTCAAAGTCCCTTGGACAGCAAGGAGAGCAAACCAGTCAATCTTAAGGGAAATCAACCCTGAATATTCATAATGCTATAGCTGAAACTCCAGTATTTTGGTCATCTGATGCAAAAAGCCGGCTCATTCTCTGATGCTTGGAAAGATGAGGACAGAAGAAGAGGGTGTCAGAGGATGAAACAGCTGGATGGCATACTGATGCAAAGGACATGAACTTGGGCAAACTTCAGAAGACGGTGAAGGACAGGGAGGCCTGGCCTGCTGCAGTCATGGGGTCTCAAAGAGTTGGACAGAACTGTGTGATTGAACAACAACAAAAAACTATCCACAGTCACTGTGTTGGGACTGGTTATCCAGAGCTGCACTTCAGTGTCAAAGAGATGCTGTCCCTGCCCTCATGATGCTAACAGACTTGCAGGGGGAGGAGGAAATGAGCAGAGGTAATAAAATATAACATGTAAATTTTAAAAAAATGACCATGGATGATGGAAAACAGAAGAACATACTTAGAAAAGATGGTCAAAGAAGCTTTGTGTAACATTTTACACAAAGTAACTTTAAAAATATGTTTCATTCAGATCCTTTAAGTATAGTTTTAGTCTTTTAAAGTGCTTTTTGCTTTTACTGATAATTAACAATGATGATAACAGCCAATAATACTTACTACCCCTATGGTTATCACTGGATGACTTTTCTATCTTCTTCCATGAGGTCTAAGAGATTGAAGGTACATCTACCTCCATGCACTTAATAATTGAAAGAGCGGGAAAGACTGGGAATAAGTGAAAATGATGATCTTCCAAGTTGAAAAGCTCTATTTAATTCCAAAGTCTTATTGCCTTTGGGTAAACTTACTTCCTCATGCTGAGGTAATAGGCCAAATTTTGGCTAGGAAAGCACTAGTTAGGATGCAGAATGACTGTAGAGAAAGTTTTAGCACTGTAAGAATTCAAGTATATGAACCTTTATATACTAGAAGGATGTATAAAGGAAGAATAGGCTGATTGTATATAACTTCGTGCAGTTTTTTTTTTTGATTCAAGTTGGATAAAACTTTAGGAAAAAAAAAAAAACCTACCTCAAATTTGGGAGAACGTAAGTTGCAGGCATGTCTTATGAATATATGGTCTGTCTAATACCATGATGAGCTATTAAAGAGTATAGTTTCACATTTACAGGACAATAATGCATGCACCAGGTTCTTAAGAATGCTTATCTCAATGGAAAATACAATACGAAAAGAGGACAGATTTTCCTCTTTCTACATTATTTATATCTGCAGTGCCTGAAATTTATTGGTAAAAATGTGGTGAAGGGTGCCCACTCTGAAATTATGGAGATCAAGCGCTGTCTCCTCTGATTACTAGCTAGTGTTTAATATCTGAATGCTTTTTTCCCCACAACTGTAAAATTGTGATAATGATAATTTTACCTTACAGAATGATTTTGAAGTTTACACAGGATAAAAGAAAGTACGGAAACCACAATTACTTATAGTCCCTACAGTGAGCCACTCACACATGCTGGGCCCTGGAGGCTCAATATCAGATAGAGTCAATGAGTTTCAAGCCTCCAGAAACTCCATTTAAGGATAAGAGAGTACCATCTTCCTACAACTTGTTATTTTGCCCGTTGTATTTACTAAAATTCAGAGAAAGAGGCATGAGGGCAGTGTCACTACTCTTTTTCCTTTGTCTTTTTGTGACTGGGACTAAAGGTACTGGCGAAATATCTTTAAAGAATGAGTGAGGAAAATTTTAGTTTTCCTCAGTTATACTTAAATCCAAAGAGCTCTTCCTGTGTAAGTAACGAGTTTGATTTGAGGGAAACCGTGTTTCATCTCGGAGAAGGCAATGGCACCCCACTCCAGTACTCTTGCCTGGAAAATCCCATGGACGGAGGAGCCTGGTGGGCTGCAGTCCATGGGGTCGTGAAGAGTCAGACACGACTGAGCAACTTCACTTTTGACTTTTCACTTTCATGCATTGGAGAAGGAAATGGCAACCCACTCCAGTGTTCTTGCTTGGAGAATCCCAGGGACGGGGGAGCCTGGTGGGCTGCCGTCTATGGGGTCGCACAGAGTCGGACACGACTGAAATGACTTAGCAGTGGCAGTGTTTCATCTTGGGTGGCCGAACCAAATGTTCTTGGAAGTCTGCTGGCCTAGAGGTCATTAAATGCAAGAATTCATTGCAAAACTCTCAAGGTTGCAATTAAAGCAATACAAAGCTATGGACTGCCAGGGACAGAGACAGTTCACTAAGATGGGCACATTGTGCCGACCAACAGAAACCTCAGTATTGCTTTCCCCACAATCTTGAATTATTCAAGGCTTCAAGATTATAATTGTTACTCAGTTTGTGAGATTCAATCTGTAGACTTGGGGGCATGGGGGGAGTCAGTCACTGCTCCCACTGCTGTCTCCGTGACTATCTGAAATCTTCACAGGTATGAGGTCTTGGATTATTTTTCCCATGAACCCTCTGGGTCCACTTATTTCATTTTTAAGGGCAAGCTATCAAGGAGCACATCACATCTATATTGTCACATGCAGCTTCTTTGATAAAACCAGCTCAGAAGGAAAAAGTGCCCCCACAAATGCATCCATGGTCTCAGAGGCAACTTGGAGTACCTTAGCGTTTCGTGACATGAGCATCATTTTTCCAGTTCGTCCAGACCTTACCTTTTAAATATCCCCTTATCTATTTCAGTCATTTATTAAACTTACTATGTACCAGGCAAGAATATGTATACTCTCTCTTTTTAGGATCTCAGTGAGCATAAGGTAAGTAGTAGTATCTTCCTTTCATAGGGGAGAAATGAAAACCTTAGTTATAGAAAAGATAACCTTAGTTATAAGGATACACAGTTATACAGGGGAAAGGGGAAGTCCCAAGTCCATATGTAATCCAAGATGCCACCACCCACCAACTAAAAGACATACAGATTCTAGTCCCCAAAGGAGGCATATTGCCTACTTGAATGTCTATAGAAAAACAGAATCTCTTCAAAGATCTTACATGTTTCAGTTTTAAGTTCATGGGCTAGTAGAGACTCATTACTACCTACCTATCCCTATTAAGTGAAACTGGAATTTTAAACACGTGGTTACTCTCACTTGATCCAGTACTCAGAAGAACAGAGCAGAATTGAAAGCACTGGTATTCCAAATGCCTGCCCAATACTAGCCGCTTCTCTGACCATGGGCCTCAGTGTCTGCCTGTGTAAGATGAGGCAGCAGCCAGGAATCTGAGTTGCAAAGACTATCTCCAAACCTCCAAACATCTAACCTCCAAACTTTATAAGTTTTAAATCAGGTTATTTTAATCTCATACAACTAGACAGTATATCAGCCCTACTTCTAAATCTGCAGATAGCAGCAGTAGGAGAGTAATGTTGTAGGGGAATACATTATATCCACTCCTACATTCTATGAGTTTATGGACCCATATTAAAGAACAAGATTATTGCACATATTTGAGCTAGTTTCTATAAACAAGCAAAAATCAGAGTGATAGGATTTGCCTCTATTAGAAAGACTAAGAAATAAGGAAACAACCCATGATTCCATTTCTTTCAGCTTCCTGATTTTTAGGTTTGTTTACTATATGCCAAACACAACTTAAAATTAAAGTAATAATTTAGAAGTTATTGCTTTAAAGCAAAGGAAGAAAAGGGTCTCTGCAGAGAAGTGTTTCCCTTGAGTCTTCCTAATACTGATTAACACTAGTTTTTGAAATGTTAATTAGTTTTGAGCTTAACAGCTAGTCATTGTCTAAAAGGGCATGGAGCAAAACTTTTCCAAAGTTTGGACTAAGAAGTATTTAACTCCTTAAAGCCAAAGACTGGCCATTTACTCCATTGCTGGCCACTGAACCATGAGAATGCCAGGACTGATTAGCTGTGGTGATTAGCAGACTGACATTAGGGCTAGAATCACTTGTCATTTGCTTACACTGACAGAATGCGTTAAAGCATCTAACTTTTATCAGGGCAATATATTCCACTTAGTAATAGTACGCAATGCATATTTTAAAAACTTATCAACTAGGAAGAGGTTTACTGCAATGCACACATTTTAAAAATAAGATCTAAAATTACTCTGCTATATTTCAGTGATTGTCTCTGTCATTTAATTGGTATAGTGGTAGAAAACACAGCTTTTTGTTTTTAGGCTGTATCTTAGAGACCATATTTATTACTTCTATATCTGTGCTATCTTAGTATCACATTTTTCTATTGCTTCTCAGTAGAGTAAAACATTCTTAAAATAACATTCACTAAAAACTTCATAAAAGGAAGAATTCTTATGGGGAAATATGACATTATAGAAAACAGCTACAGTCTGAATAAGACAATGGAAATTGGAAAAGTAGTTAGAAATGTTTGATTTACTCAAAAATGTTTGTCTATAAAGCAGAAATGTCTGTAGATGTAGGTGAGTGTATGCATAAATTCAGTATTATTTACTCCACTTTACTACTCAGAAACAGAGATTTAAGTAATCTGTCCAAAGTCTTAGAACTAAATGACAGAGCTTGTTTTCGAAGTGTTCTTTCCATTTATATTACTGATATCTTCAATTTGTTTTCCTTTATTTTTACTAAGCACAAATAGGTAGGTTTTTCTTTAACATTTAGATATATTCAACTTATTTAACCATATGTGAGACAAAAATCTAGCCTGCCACTGGTAAAATATGAAAAACTAAGCTGTGTTTGAGGGTATAGTAAGGGACTGAAGTACCAATAAACAACCAGAACAATCTTAATGCTGGTGAGCGTGCTAACAGTCTTGGTAGGGAGGCCAGAGGTCCAAGCAGCAGGAAGAAATAAACTGCAAGTGGCAGACGTTTTTCCCTTTTCTGTCGAGGTACCTGCTTCCACCTGAACTTTTCTTAGTTCAGTTCAGTTGCTCAATCGTATCCAACTCCTTGCGACCCCATGGACTGCAGCACGCCAGGCCTCCCTGTCCATCACCAACTCCCAAAATTTACTCAAGCTCATGTCCACTGAGTCGGTGATGCCATCCACCAGCTCATCCTCTGTCGTCCCCTTCTCCTCCTGCCTTCAATCTTTCCGAGCATCAGGGTCTTTACAAATGAGTCAGTTCTTCACATGAGGTGGCCAAAGTATTGGAGATTCAGCTTCAGCATCAGTCCTTCCAATGAATTTTCAGGACTGATCTCCCTTAGGATGGATTGGTTGGATCTCCTTGCAGTCCAGAGGACTCTCAAGAGTTTTCTCCAATACCACAGTTCAAAAGCATCAATTCTTCAATGCTCAGCTTTCTTTATTGTCCAACTCTCACATCCAAACATAACCACTGGAAAAACCATCGCCTTGACTAGATGGACCTTTGTTGGCAAAGTCTCTGCTTCTTAATATCCTGTCTAAGTTGGTCATAACTTTTCTTCGAAGGAGCAAGTGTCTTAATTTCATGGCTGCAGTCACCATCTGCAGTGATTTTGGAGGCCCTAAAGATAAAGTCAGCCACTGTTTCCCCATCTATTTGCCATGAAGTGATGGGGCCAGATGCCATGATCTTAGTTTTCTGAATGCTAAGTTTTAAGCCAGCTTTTTCACTCTCCTCTTTCACTTTCATCAAGAGGTTCTTTAGTTCCTCTTCACTTTCTGACATCAGGGTGGTGTCATTTGCATATCTGAGGTTATTGATATTTCTCCCAGCAATCTTGATTCCAGCTTGTGTTTCATCCAGTCCAGCATTTATCATGATGTGCTCTGCATAGAAGTTAAATAAGCAGGATGACAATATACAGCTTTGATGTACCCCTTTCCCAATTTAGAACCAGTCTGTTCCATGTCCAGTTCTAACTGTTGCTTCTTGGCCTGCATACAGATTTCTCAGGAGAAAGGTCAGGTATTCTGGTATTCCCATCTCTTTCAGAATTTTCCACAGTCTGTTGTGATCCACACAGTCAAAGGCTTTGGCATAGTCAATAAAGCAGAAGTAGATGTTTTTCTGGAACTCTAGCTTTTTCGATGATCCAACAGATATTGGCAATTTGATCTCTGGTTACTCTCCCTTTTTAAAATCTAGCTTGAACATCTGGAAGTTCTCAAACCTTGAGCTAATCAATGAGATTTTCTTATGGAAATATTTTTCTTAATGACACCATGTATTTGCTTTGGAATCTGCCTTTCTTCAAATTGGTTCCTAACATTTTTTCTTTTCTCAAACCTTGGGCTGATAATGGCTCAACAAACCAGTATTCATGTCGACTATTTTATGGCAAAGATGACACACCTTGCGCCACTCTATCTCTAAAATGCATATTATGGGAGAGGGGCCTGGTGAAACTCCCTCAGCCTTGAGGCATCTCTCTCATCTGATTAGTAGCTGGGAAATAGATGGGGAAACAGTGTCAGACTTTATTTTTGGGGGCTCCAAAATCACTGCAGATGGTGTATGCAGCCATGAAATTGAAAGACGCTTACTCCTTGGAAGAAAAGTTATGACCAACCTAGATAGTATATTCAAAAGCAGAGACAGTACTTTGCCGACTAAGGTCCATCTAGTCAAGGCTATGGTTTTTCCTGTGGTCATGTATGGATGTGAGAGTTGGACTGTGAAGAAGGCTGAGCGCCGAAGAATTGATGCTTTTGAACTATGGTGTTGGAGAAGACTCTTGAGAGTCCCTTGGACTGCAAGGAGATCCAACCAGTCCATTCTGAAGGAGATCAGCCCTGGGATTTCTTTGGAAGGAATGACGCTAAAGCTGAAACTCCAGTACTTTGGCCACCTCATGCGAAGAGTTGACTCACTGGAAAAGACTCTGATGCTGGGTCAGATTGGGGGCAGGAGGAGAAGGGGACAACAGAGAATGAGATGGCTGGATGGCATCACTGACTCGATGGATGTGAATATGAGTGAACTCCGGAAGTTGGTGATAGCCAGGGAGGCCTGGCGTGCTGCGATTCATGGGGTCGCAAAGAGTCAGACACGACTGAGTGACTGAACTGAAAAGACATAAAATGTCTTGCTAAAAACTAGCAACGGGACATTCTTTCTGCCCCCTTCTGATGTCTACGTCAGAAGCTTCCCCTATCTCTCTTATATTTTAACAAAACTTTGCTACACAAAAAGCTCCAAGGAGTCAAGCCTCTGGCCCCAGATCAAAATCCTCTCCTCCAGAGGGTGTGAAGCCCAGCGTAGCACATGGCTCACAACCACAAACTTTCACTGGGAAGGCACATGGTATCACTTAAGGACACAAGTATTTATATTAGGAAATAAAGGAATAACCAGAGCAGATTTTCATCTAATGAGACTGACACTTATAAAGAGACTCTCCTGCGTGTTGGGTCTAGAGTTTGCTCTAAGAGTCATGATGGGAGAGAATGAGGAAAACCAGAAATGGAGCTGTGAAAGGGAACCTGAAGCAGCACAGCAGTGGGATAAAAAGGAAAAACTGAGCCTCACGAATGTTGCAAGAAAAAGAAAATTCTCAAACTTATTTGTAATGGTTGCTGTCTTACATAAGGACTTTTAATAATGCTGTATTTTTCTTTATTACCAAAATTCCTCCACAGGAACTTTTAAAATCACTGCCCTTAAGCTTTCTTTGGCATTGTTGCTTCTTCCCCACTTCCTCCACACTCTTTTGAATCTATTTACGGTTCTCTCCTTTTGTAGCTATTGACATGCACTGTTCTTTATGGTTGAATTCTGTGCTTGTGTTTCAGGCTGCTTGTATTTTTCTAAGCCAGATAAGATATTTGGGTACAGTGGTTAACATTCACTTGCATTTTTATAAGATTAATAAAACTGCTGCTGTAACTGAACCAAGCATGAGTGCAGGCTGCTTCATCTCAAGGAGGATGAGAACTTGCTGGATTGTGGTTAAACTCTTCAGGAACCACTCCAAGCTGAGAAGTAGAGAAATAAAAAGAGCCAAACAACACTCCACATGGCAACATGATTGTGTGACTTCAGCTTCCACAATCTTGTCAATGAATTCACAAACCACATTACTTATGTATGTGGTAAGCTATGTGGTAGGCTACGACTTAGAAGTCTGCTATTAATGTCCAAACTTTTCAGCTGGAGCTGGGATGGAAAAACCATTAGAACAACCAAGTTACCCAATTAACTAAGCTATAACCAACCACATACTGCATTAACAGCAATCTTCTGAAATGTCTTTTTAGTTTACACCAAGCATGTTCTTCTTTCACACAATTAAATCTATTAACTCACAGTTTGTTGAGCTTAAAATTACATAAAGAACTAACAATATTCTAGCAAATCTGTGTAAGGGCATGGATGAGTGATGCATTCATGCCCTTATACAGATTTCCTAGTATTTTTTAGAGTGTGTGTGTGTGAGAGAGAGAGAGAGGGTTGAGGGGGGGAGGGATGGAGGGAAAGGAAAAAAGACAGTAGTTATATGCATAATCACATAATTATTTAAATATTCCTCTGATTTTACAAAGTCCTTTTTATAGAATTCTCATTATTAAGCAAATGTTTCAAATGACTCTTATCCTCAAAGGGATATTTTTCTGATCATTTGTATATTCACTATTATTGGAACCAAGTTTATGTATAGTGCGAAGCCTTTGCCATCAAAGCTGAGTCTAAGTGTAGCCTCTGCAACTCTGCTTACGTGACCTTGGGCAAGTGACTTTGCTTCTCTCATTGCCATCTGTAACACAAAGACTATAGCATGGATTCTAAAAATGCAAATGGGAAAAAAGTTCTGCACACAGAGTTATACGCTGTCTGCCTCGAACAAGCTTTCCTGTCACCTCTACCTCTCTCCTAAGACAGTGATTTTCATCATACAGAAAGCCACCAGTCCGCTATCCAACCTACCTTTCTCAGCACCTCTGAAGCACATTTCCAGGATGAAGGTACAATTTTCAAGCTTGTGAAGCTTTGAATAAAGCCTCATATTTATTGAGAATTAACCAAAGAGGGACCCAGAATACTCTATGTTTAGACAGTGTGCCCAGACAATTTCCCCTTATGGACAAATTTGTAGGATTAATTTCATAAGAATATTAATTAATTTACAGCGAAACTAACAGCCATAGATCCCAAGCAGAGGGGGCCAGACTATGCTTTTCATGTCTGCAGATACAAAGTGGAACAAAATAATCATTGGGAAATTCCTTTGCAAATCTGGAATCAAAGCAAAGGGGAGCTAATTAGAGTGAACAAATGTTTTAGCATCATCATGGTAAGAGAGCATGATAATGCATCCCATCTCTCAGTAGAGATGATTTTAATAATATTGCTAGCTAACACTATGGAACACTTGTGTGCTAAGTACTGTTGTAAGCATTTTATATGAAGAAGCTCATTTAATATTTATAAAAACTCCTGTTAGATGGTCTATTATTATCTCCATTTTACAGTGAAGAAACTGGCACAGAGTGGTTAATTACCTTACATAGCATCACAAAGCAAAGGAGAAGGAACTTGCCAGTAGGGCCTACATTCTTCTTATCTGTTCTTTAGAATGAGTTTCTTTTCTGCAAAAAGTTTGGGTAGTAAGAGCTGCCAGTCTTTGCCAAGGATTCTCATTTTCAATATTCTCCCTCATATTCACTCCTCCTTCAGGTACTCTACAAAAATGACATGCAGGTTTATCTCTGAAGGAAAAGAAAGCAGCAATCACACAAATTTTCAGGAAAAAGCACTTGAGGAGAGAAAGAACAGTAAGTACAAAGATACTATGGGTATGTTAATCTATTTGACTGATTCACAGCCAAATATTGCAGAGCTGGGAAGTTCTTTCTTGGCATAGTGCTACTTTGAGTTCATTGTTCTGTTATCAGAAGGAGATCATAATTATTTCATTTGGGTGTAGGTTCAGGGTAGTTGCAGACATGAAAATAAGAGGCAGTACAGGCAGTCATTAAAATATGTAATCTCTATATGTGTGTGTGGCAATCAGACCCAGTTAGAATCCTGGCTCCACCACTTACTCTCTCTCCAGGTTTGAGCTAATTATTGATGTCTCTAACATTGAATTTCTCATGATAAAATGGAGAAGCTATCAACCTCACAGAACTACTGTGAACATGAACTTAAATAATCCACATAGAGCCCAGAGATTAGCACCCAGACACATAGTCAGGGTTCAGTATTAGGCAGTTTCTCCTTCTACATGTGCCCGATAACTAGCTCTCTCTCACTTTCTCAGGAACTTGCTCCTGCATCTTCAAACTTCCCTTTCCTACTGTGTCATCTCTACAGACATTCAGGAGCCTGAGCAGTTCTAAAGAGGCAAAGAAATCTCTTAGCCCCACATTAACCTCCAGCTGCAACTCAAGCTCTTTGCTACTTTGAAGTAAGTTTTGAAAGGCATTGTCTACTCACCTGCCCTCCCTCCCTACTTTAAGTCTCCGACTGTCTCTGTGCCAACTTGACATTTTGCGCATGTACTGCTCCACTAACTCTGCTCTTGCTGAGGCTACCAAGTGATTCCACATTGCCTAAAAGTAAACCCACTCTTTATTTGTTGTTGCCAGGACATTTCAGTGTGATCTGACACAGCTAGGCGGGCTTCCCAGGTGGCTCAGTGGTAAAGAATTCGCCTGCCAACACAGGAGACGTGGGTTTGATCCCTGGGTCAGGAAGATCCCCTGGGGGAGAAAATGGCAACCCACTCCAGTATTCTTGCCTGCAGAATTCTACGGACAGAGAAGCCTGGCAGGCTACAGTCTATAGGGTGGCAGACAGTCAGACATGACTGAACCCCCACACACACCTTTCTTCATCCATTAGAAAAATCATTCACTTCCATGACTCTATGAAAGTCTTTACTTGAGTAAAAAATCTGGGAAGACCCACTTCTTAGCTAACCTGTTTATAGACATAACCATGTCTTATACTGTATCTTTGACCCATCTTCCAAATTTGCCTCTTTTTCCTTTATCATATCAGCAAATATCACCTTCACTTGCATCATGTCAAAGCTAGACCCTTGTCATTTTTTTATGTCCCCAAAATCAGGTTTTAGTTTTGTTGATTTTTCTCTATTCTATTTGCAATTTCATTGATTTTTGCTGTAATTGTCATTATTATTTTCTGTTTGGTTCACTTGTAGTTTTCACTTCTTTCTCGTTTCTTAATGTGGAAGCTGAAGATCTGTTCTCTTTTGTAATATACAAGTTTATCATTATACATTTTCTTTAAAGGAATCTTTCACTGGATCCCACAAATTTAATGAAATGATTTATTTTCATGTAGTATAAAATATTTTGAGCTCTCCTGACATATCTTTGATCCATCAGCTATTTAGAAATGTATTATTTACTTTTCAAGTATTTGGGATTTCTCAAGTACCCTTGTTATTACTTTATTGTTTAAGTCCATTATGGCCTGAGAATAAATATAAATTGCATGATTACCATGCTTTTATGTCTGTGAAGGTTTATTCTATGACCCAGAATATAGTCTCTCTTGGTGAACAATCTGTGTAAACATAAGGAGAAATTGACTTCTGCTGCTGTTTGATAAAGACATTTATTTATATAAATAAATATCAATTAAATACTGTTGAGTCATCTTATGAGTAAAATGTCATCTTACATCTTACATAGATGTAAGAGGGTTGTAAGATATATGTTGGGCCAATGGATCTGTTAATTAGTGACAGGAATACCGAAGTTGCCAACTATATTAGTTAATTTTCTATTCTCCTTTCAGCTCTATCAGTTTTTGTTTCATATAGTTGCCTGCTATGTTGTTTAGGTGCATTCATGTCTATTTTAAGTTTATTGTTAACATTGTCATTATAAATCTTCTTGGAGAATGAATCTACTTATCATTATGTAATGCCTCTCTTTATTCCAGATACTTTCTTATCATGAAGTCTACTTGGTCTAGAATTAATAGAGATACTTCATCTTTGTTTTAATTCATGCGAGCATGGTATATCTTTCTTCATTACCTTATTTCATTCTTTTGTTTCTGAATTTTAGCTTGGGAAGTTTCTTTTGGTATGTCTCTAAGCTCATACAAATTTTGTTCAGCCATGTCTAGTCTACTGATGAGCCCATCAGAAACATTCTTCATTTCTGTCATAGTGCTTTCTATAGAAAGTAATGACAACCCACTCCCAATATTCTTGCCTGGAAATTTCCATGGACAGAGGAGCCTGACGAGCTATATTCCACGAATTTGCAGAGTCAGCCACGACTGAGCATGCATGCATGCACACACACACTTTCTTTTAATTTTAGAGCTTTCATCTCTGCTTACATTACCACTTCTCACATGTCTTCTCCTTCCATTAGAGCCCTTAGCATGTTAATCATAATTATTTTAAATTATCTGGCTGGTATTTCAAAGACCTATAGTAGGTCTTTGTTATATCAAAACTGGTTCTGATGATTGCTTTGGCTCTTCAAACCATTTTTTGCTTTGCTTTTGCCTTTAGAATTCCTTGTGATTTTATTGTTGTTGAAAGATGGATATATGTTGGGCCATAAGAACTGAGGTAAGTAGGCCTTTATTGTGAGAACTAGCCTAATCTAGCTAGATGTTCTTATACCTATAGCTGCCAGAGATTTCAGTTTCCTCTAGTGTTTTTTTTGTCCCTACGCTCAACTTTGGACCTCTCTACTTTTAACTTTTCTTGGATCATTTTATTTAAATGTGCTTCTTGCAGACAAAATACATTTTTTGTTTTAATCTACTTTGATAATATCTGCCTTTAATTAGTGCATTTAGGTTATATTTAACACAATCATGGATATGGTTAGATTAATACTTACTATATTTGTATTCCAATTATGTGTAAGTTACAAAGGAACCCTCTTACACTGTTGGTGTGAATGTAAATTGATGTAGCCACTGTGGAAAACAATGGAGATTCCTTAAGTTAAAAAGAGAGTCACCATATGATCCAGTGACCCCACTGCTGATCATAGGTGCAGAAAAGACAAAAATGCTAAATCAAAAAGATACATTATCTTAATATTAATAGCAGCATTAGTTATAACACCCAAGACATGGAAGCAACCTAAGTGTCCATCAACAGATGAGTGGATAAAGAAGGTGTGTTATAGATACACAACGGAGCTTTATTCAGCCATAAAAAAGAATGAAACGTTGCCATTTACAGAAACATGGATAGACTTGGAAAATGTTAAATGGGGGCAATGTCTATTTTGATCACTGCTGTATCCCCAAGTTTCTGACAGTATGCTTGTCCCAAGAAAGGAACTCCATACATATTTAGTATAAAAATTAAATGAAGTATTATCACCATTTAATGACTCAGAAAAATGTCTGCTATATGTCTAGATTATTTTTCCACAAAAATTTAAATTACACTTGCCTCCTTTTTCAAAAAGTTTCAGGCAGCAAAAGAACATATGCAGGCATCCAGCTGTAAATGGCACACCAAAGGAGAGAAAGAGATAGTATGGTGTGACATATATAAGCCATTAAATAGGAAGCAGAAGTAAGTGCAATTTATCCTGCAACTAGAATTTAGTCAAAATGCAGAGAGAGGTAGAGTCTGATCCTGATTTGTTGGTAAATAACATCCAATGGGAAAAACTAAAGATGGTGATGTCAGTCCCCACTTTGGTAGTTTCTTCAGCACAGCTTTACAATAGATGAGAGATCTATTCCTGTGTAGTGCTTAGAATACCATTCATTTGCATGAAAGTCCAAACTAGAAGGTTTGGAATGACGATTTAATGTTAAAGATTGAATAAAAAAGACTTCTGTTTCTGACAAAATGTGAAAGTGTATTCAAAAAAATTTCAAGGAGGAGGGAAGGAAACACTTAAATTGCTGGTTAGAGAAAAGTTATTTCTAAGTGTGCAGCAGAGCTGTCAGAACAATAAAGAAAGTGGTTGGGGGCCCATTGCAATAAGAAAGCCCAAAACCAGGGAGTTAAGAAGCAATGGTGTTTGCCCTGGGGAAGATGCCAATCTCCATCAACCTAGCATCTGTGTCCACACAAGCCCAGAAATTGGGCTTGGAGCTATAGCAAGAGAAAAAAGGAGATATAGCATAATACTAGACTACAGAAGGGCAACAACCCTAGAGAATCAACTAGCTAAAAACCTGCCAAAAAGAAGGAAATGGTAGAAATACATGCCTGTCTTCCAAGAGAAATTCTAACCAGTCACATGAGTTTGAGTACATGATTCATATTAACTATTTGGCAAGAAAAATAAAGTAGAAAATGCAAATGCTTCCTGAAAAAAAATTTAGAAAGGAAAAATCTCTTTAAATCTGGGTGTCAGAGCTCCCACAGATGAAAAGACAAAGGACATGCATTTACAATCAAATATTCCCCCAAACCCTAAAACTTATAAACTATTACAATTGAGAATCAGCTGAAACAAGTGAGCAAAACCAAGAAACTCCACAAAAGACTTCTAAAGAAATGACAAATAATGGGATAAGAAGCATTTAATATAATTAAGTGAAGCAAGATACTGGAAGAATAATGAAGAATAGGAGACTATAAAAATGACAAGGCAAGTATCACTACATGATATTCTTGCCAAAATGTTTAAATTAAGTTGAGTCGTGAGGAAACAATCAGACAAAGCCAGATTGTTCAACATTCTACAAGACAACTATACTTGATGTTTCAAAAATATCAGTGCTCTGAGAGGGAAAAAAGGATAAAAAGTACAATTGTAGATCAGGGTACCTTAACCTCAGCACTATTGACATTTTGGGCTGGATAATCCTTCCCTGCAGAGATTGCTCTGTACATGGACAGTTTAACAGCATCTCCAGTCCACCCACTAGATGCCAATAGTTCTCTCCCCACCTCCCACAAGCTGGGACAACCAAGCACATCTGTGAACATTGCTAAATGTCTCAGAGGACAAAACTGCCCCATTGAGAAGCACTGTTTCTAGGTTAAAGATAGTAAAGAGAAATGATAACCAAATACAATGCAAGATTCTTGACTAGATCTTTGATTAAAAGAAAACTTTTGTAATTTACAATTTGGAGACCATTCGAAAACCCTGAATACTTATTGATTTTTAAAGAAGATACTATTACGTTGCTAAATTATTGGATTTCTTGGGAGATGTGCTGACTTATTAAGAGATAAAATAAGATACTGTAAGTTTCAAATTGTAAAAACACTACAAGTGTGAGTCTATGTGTACGTTTCCACGTGTGTGTAGAGAGCAAGTGATGTAAGTGCAAATGTGATAGCATATTAACAATCATTAAGTTTAGGAAAAAGGGGATGTGTGTTTAATTTATTAAACTATTCTTTCAACTTTATTCCAGATTGAAGTTTTTCTTTTCTTTTTCAGATTAAGCAATAATATCCTATCTATGCTTCAAGGCCCAGTTTAAGTACCAAATTCCTTATGAAATTTTCCTTCTAGAATCACAACTCACCTCTCTCAAAAACACCAACCATGCATACTAAAAGAATGTCCAAGAAGTACTTAAGTGATATTCTGACTCCAAATTACATGTGTATGGGTTCTCCTACATCACCAAGCAATTCTCTGACACTAGTTGGGTGTCCTAAAATTCAACTCAATTCTAACCCTATTTGCCTGGAGATAACATCAGATCCCACATGTTAAGAACTCAGTCCTACAAGACTGCTTCCTCTCCAACTTCAGAGACCAATGACCTGGGGTTCTGACCCACTGTCTATAGATTCACTGGAGGTTCTAACACTCCTTCTTAGGTTCAGTTGATTTTCTAAAGCAGTTCATAGTACTTAAACATTTCACTGACCACATCACCAGTCTATTTTAAAAGAATATAAATAGCAAAAGCCAGATGTAAGAGCTCACACTGGATGAGATACAGGAAACGGGCATGAAGCTTCTATGCCTTCTCTAGCTGTGTCACTCTCCCTGATTTCATGCGTTCTATCATCCAGAAGGTCACCAAACCCAGTCCTTTGAGGTTTTGTGGAAGCTTTATTATATACAAATGATGCATTAAATAATGGATCACTGGCAGTGGATTCAGCCTCCAGTCTCTCTCCCCTAGAAGCAAGGGAACTTAAAGTTTCAACCCTCCAGTCGCATGATTGGTCCCTACTGGCAACCAGCTCCATCCTTAGGTGCTTTCCAAAAGCCACCTAATTAACATAAACTCAAGCAGCGTTTTTCCAGCAGTTTTCCAGTAGTCATGTACGTATGTGAGAGCTGGACTATAAAGAAAGTTGAGTGCTGATGAATTGATATTTTTAAACTGTGGTGTTGGAGAAGACCATTGAGAGTCCCTTGGACTGCAAGGAGATCCAACCAGTCCATCCTTTTTTTTTTTTAATTTTTATTTTTACTTTATTTTACTTTACAATACTGTATTGGTTTTGCCATACATTGACATGAATCCACCACGGGTGCACATGCGATCCCAAACATGAACCCCCCTCCCACCTCCCTCCCCACAACATCCCTCTGGGTCATCCCCATGCACCAGCCCCAAGCATGCTGTATCCTGCATCGGACATAGACTGGTGATTTGATTCTTACATGATAGTATACATGTTTCAATGTCATTCTCCCAAATCATCCCACCCTCTCCCTCTGAGTCCAAAAGTCCGCTATACACATCTGTGTCTTTTTTGCTGTCTTGCATACAGGGTCATCATTGCCATCTTTCTCAATTCCATATATATGTGCTAGTATACTGTATTGGTGTTTTTCTTTCTGGCTTACTTCACTCTGTGCAATCAGCTCCAGTTTCATCCATCTCAACAGAACTGATTCAAATGTATTCTTTTTAACGGCTGAGTAATACTCCATTGTGTATATGTACCACAGCTTTCTTATCCATTCATCTGCTGATGGACATCTAGGTTGTTTCCATGTCCTGGCTATTATAAACAGTGCTGTGATGAACATTGGGGTACAGGTGTCTCTTTCAATTCTGGTTTCCTCAGTGTGTATGCCCAGCAGTGGGATTGCTGGGTCCAAGTGGGCTTTATCCCAGGGATGCAAGGATTCTTCAATATCCGCAAATCAATGTAAATCACCACATTAACAAATCGAAAAATAAAAGCCATATGATTATCTCAATAGATGCAGAGAAGGCCTTTGACAAAATTCAACATCTATTTATGATAAAAACTCTCCAGAAAGCAGGAATAGAAGGAACATACCTCAACATAAGAAAAGCTATATATGACAAACCCACAGCAAACATTATCCTCAATGGTGAAAAATTGAAAGCATTTCCCCTAAAGTCAGGAACAAGACAAGGGTGTCCACTTTCACCGCTACTATTCAACATAGTTCTGGAAGTTTTGGCCACAGCAATCAGAGCAGAAAAAGAAATAAAAGGAATCCAAATTGGAAAAGAAGAAGTAAAACTCTCATTGTTTGCAGATGACATGATCCTCTACATAGAAAACCCTAAAGACTCCACCAGAAAATTACTAGAGCTAATCAATGAATATAGTAAAATTGCAGGATATAAAATCAACACACAGAAATCCCTTGCATTCCTATACACTAATAATGAGAAAGTAGAAAAAGAAATTAAGGAAACAATTCCATTCACCATTGCAACGAAAAGAATAAAATACTTAGGAATATATCTACCTAAAGAAACTAAAGACCTATATATAGAAAACTATAAAACACTGATGAAAGAAATCAAAGAGGACACTAACAGATGGAGAAATATACCGTGTTCATGGATTGGAAGAATCAATATAGTGAAAATGAGTATACTACCCAAAGCAATTTACAAATTCAATGCAATCCCTATCAAGCTACCAGTGATATTTTTCACAGAACTAGAACAAATAATTTCAAGATTTGTATGGAAATACAAAAAAACCTCGAATAGCCAAAGCAATCTTGAGAAAGAAGAATGGAACTGGAGGAATCAACTTGCCTGACTTCAGGCTCTACTACAAAGCCAACCAGTCAATCCTAAAGGAAATCAGTCCTGAGTGTTCGTTGGAAGGACTGAAGCTGAAACTCCAATACTTTGGCCACCTAATGCAGAGAGCCGACTCACTGGAAAAGACCCTGATGCTGGGAAAGATTGAAAGCAGGAGGATAAGGGGATGGCAGAGGATGAACACGGTAAATTGATGCAAATATAAACAAATTTGACTAAGACAATAACATTTGTGGAGTCAAAAAGAGATAAAACTAAAACATCAGACATCAATATTATGTGAACTGGGTAGAGATTTATAAGCACTAAAACAGTCTAGCATTTCCATATGACACTGATGACAGTGTTATTGATTCTACAGTTTTTAATTTATATATACATTTAAAATCTTTTAGAGGTAGCACTAAAACAGTAGAAATAGATGCATAGCTAACCCACCTGGTAGGCAGGAAAAAAAAAATCAACTAAACTTTATAAAATTAACCAATCCAAGAGAGCAAAAACACAAAAACAAAACCCTAAATCATACCATACAAATTTAAAGTGAAAAAATTCAAAACTGATACAAAGTGATAAAATGTAAGTTATATCAACTTAAATGTAATTAGATTAAACATTCCAGGGAAAAGATTAAGTATGCCAGGATGTCTGAAAAACCTATCCCACCCCACCATATGCCAATTAAAAAGATAAACTCTAGAACATGAGAATATAGAATACAGAAAGCAAGGTGGATGGGAGAAAATATACTAAGCAAGTATGAATGGAAGAAGAGCTAACAGAGCTATGTCACTTACCAGCCAAATAGCTGTATTAGTGATAAAGACAGTCATTACATGCTATTAACAACTTAACTAGGAAGGCACAATAATTCTTAAACTAGTGAGAATCTAAAATGCAGATGCAAAATACACAAGTTAAAAAAGAAAAAAAGAAGGAAAAAAACTCGTAGCAAAAATTTGTTACACTTGACAATGTGGAAGGAGATAGTAATACCTCTCTTAGTGATAAATGAATAAAGGTTAGGAGTAGCACCATACAGATTTGTAAACCTAAATATAATATTGCTTGCAAAAGCAACAGCTGGAGAATATACTTTCCTCTCCTCACTCCCAACCCCCACCCCACATTCACCACCAATATACAGGAAAGAGAAAACTGGATCATATACTAGGCCAATAGCAATTCTAAAGACATATTGAAGAATTGTTATCATACAGATTACATTTTCTGGCAACTACAAATTAGAAAAGAGTGACAATGACAAAAGCTTAGTGTTAGAAATTAAAGTTCGCATATCAGAGATGAAATTATAATGAAAATTAGAAAACACAAGTGAAAAACTGAAAACAGTATATAACCCTTGTTGAAGCAAGAAAAGCAGTATAAATAAAAAAATACTTAAATATTTATATTATAAAAAGTGACAAATTACATAAGAATATAAAAAAAGAGGAAATAAAAGTGAAGAAAGTAGTGGGAAAAAATTAAGATATTGAAAAGATGGAATCCAGGATTAAATAGGATCAATAAAGCCAAAGTCACTTGTTTGAAAAGGATGATACAAAAAACCTTCTAGAATCCAGGAAACAAAGAAGAAGCAAAAAATATTTAGAGTGAAAGAGGGAACATACCTGCTGCTGCCATAGAGATTAAAAGGATAAAAGAGTATTATAAAAATATGTATATCAATAAACCTGAAAATGAGGTGAAATGGATACTTCTCAGAAAATTAGGAAATTACTAAATCTGACTCCCACGAGAAAGAGAAAATTTGAGTACCATGGTGACAGAATAAGTAGTTTAAAATCTCCCCATTTCAGGGTGCTCTCAGGAGAAAACCTAGTTGGAGAAGCAAGGAGAGGAAAGGAAAAAGAGGGAAACTGAGAACATGGTCTCAGGTAGAGTCTGACCTTGGTTTTATCAGGAGGCAAAGCTTGGAAGAGGGATCCCACAGGAGCTTCTCGAAGCAAGAAGCCCTAGCTTTTATGCCCTAGGGATTATTGGCTGCCCCTGGGTTAATGGCTTAACATCCTAGGTATCTACAGGTGAGCTGACTTGGCTCAGGTCAGACAAGGCAAGTCCTCAGCAGCGACAGGTGTAAACCATTGGCTTCAGCACTCCAGCAGCAGATGGGAACCAGCCAACAAAGGGGATGTGAGCAGAGCACTAAAAATATGTTGAGAGAAACTTTTGCAACACTCCAGTGCTTCCCAAAACTCACAGATGAAGATCCGGAGGACCTTGTCTGCTCGTGCACCAGAAAAGATCCTTAATTATGAAAGCATTACCTGGATGTTTGAGGTTACTGTATCTCTAGAGGGAACCAAAACAAACACAACTCTGATGTTTCCATTAACTACAGAGAGCTACATCAGAAAATCACTCCTGGTGATTTCATTTACAGGAGCATGCCTCTTAGCTTCAGTCACATTCAACTCCGCGGACTCTATGGACTGTACCTCACCAGACTCCTCTGTCCATGGGATTCTCCAAGCAAGAATACTGGAGTCAGTTGCCATGCTCTCCTCCAGGGGATCTTTCCAATTCAGGGATTGAACCTATGTCTCTTACATCTACCTGCATTGGCAGGTGGGCTCTTTACCACTAGAGCCACCTGGGAAGCCTTCATTTACAGGCAGAAGAGCTTAAATTGACTAATAGGGGTTTTGAGGGTGAGTTTTGCATCTCTCCTATAACCCAGACTTCATTGTTACCTGTGTACCTGAAAGTCAAAAGGGGATTCCTTTATCTCAGTTTCAGATGGGACCATGGAGGCTTCCCTGGTGGCTCAGATAGTAGAGAATCTGTCAGCAATGCAGGAGACCTGGGTTCAATCTCTGGGTGGGGAAGATCTCCTGAAGAAGGGCATGGCAATCCACTCCAGTATTCTTGCCTGGAGAATCCCATGGACAGAGGAGCCTGGTGGGCTACAAGCGTCTCAGAGAGTCGGACACAGTTGAGCGACTAACACCTTCACTTTATCTCAATTTCAGGTGAGACCATGGAAGTCAACAACAAAAGAATTGGTGCAATTTCCCCTACATTCCAAAGACATATGCCAGACTTGTAAGAGAGGTGCCCCCAAAGTGGCAGGGAGATGCTTCATTTCATACCCACGGATCAGTGATGGAAGAGCAAAGTCAAAGCACGCTGGGAAGAGAAATATTTTTGCAGAAAAAAAAATCTGAGAATGGTGTAAATGTGTAAAGACTTTCCAAGCCCTCCCCTTGGGAGATGGGTAGATGCTGTGTCCTCCTCAATTCAAGACCACAGAGATGGTTGTCAGGTGATTGCAGAGGGTCTGTGTTGCAATCACTAGGAATGGGAAGGTGGAGGGCTGGTATCTGACCCCCCTTTAGGAAATCTAAATGTGAGAGGCAGAGTGGCTATAAGGCCCAAGAGCAGAGAAACAGTGAGACGCAATGGAAGGAAACCGTCCTAGAGCCACCTGCAGAGGAAACCCATGTGGTTCCAGAGGCTTGGCTGTGGACCACAAGAGACAGCCTAGAGCTATCTGAAGTGGAACTCTGGCAAGACAGCCACAAGCCATGACGGGGCAATGGCCGCAGCAAAAAGAGTCTGTATAAAGCAGTGGTCCCCAACCTTTATGGCAACAGGGTCTGGTTTCGTAGAAGACAATTTTTCGACTGACAATTTTTCAGCTGACCGGGGCAGGGTATGCTTTGGGGACGATTCAAGTGTATTACATTTATTGTGCCCTTTGTTATTATTACATCAGCTCTACCTTAGATCACTAGGCATTGGATTGTGCAGAAGTTGTGGGTCCCTGGTAGAGGGAACGTAGGGGTTGACTGGTGAGGTGTCCCAGGGGCAAACTCCGCCCCTTTCCCTCCACCTTGGGAGCTGCTATTGAAGTTCCCCCAAAGGATTATTTATTTTTATTTAAGTCTAGGAAAAGTAGCTCAGGAGATCAAAAGGCCAGCTTTAAATGTTTCCCTAACCTGATGCATTGTATCCTCTAGTAAGTCCCCTTTATCTAAGTCACTTTCTCATCTGGTGTGAAACACTGAAGGGGCCCCAAACCAAAGTGGGGAGAGTGAGAGCTGGAGCCAGGAGACATTTTTGCACAGGCCCTCTCCCTCTTCCCTGTGGGTACCCTCACCTAAAAACAAGGTAAGAGGGAAGGATCCTTCCGCGGCATACGTAAAGAGTTATGCAACCGTGCCCCTATACCAGACATTTTGATTTTTCAAATAATGCTCTTTGTGAGACTAAATTTTTAAAAATAAATAAAAGAACAACATAGGTTAGGATTTCATTTAAGGGGTAAAGAAGAAATTTGTAAGGAATGAGTTTAAATGGTCAATGCGGTTGTTCAGTCTGAGTCATCCAACTCTTTGTGACCACATGGACTGGTGCACTCCAGTCTCTCCATCCTTCAGGTAAGAAAGGTGTTTCTTTTTTTTTTCTTTTCTGCTTATATCTTAACAGTTTCAGCTTTTTAAATGAAATACTTATTATGAGTTGAACTGTGTTTGCTGCCAATTCATGTATTAAAGTCCTAATCACAAATACTTTAAAACGTGTCCTCATTTGGAAATGAGGGGGTCTTCGTTGGTGCTTCCCTGGTGGCTCAGAGGGTAAAGCGTCTGTCTGCCTGCAATGCAGGAGACCTGGGTTCAATCCCCTAGTCGGGAAGATCCCCTGGAGAAGGAAATGGCAACCCAATCCAGTACTATGGCCTGGAGAATTCCATGGACACAGAAGCCTGGTAGGCTACAGTCCATAGGATTGCGGAGAGTCGCACGCGACTGAGCAACTTCACTTCTTATTTGGAAGTAGAGTCATTGCAGATGTAATTAGTTGAGATGAGGTCACCCTGGAGAAGGGTCAACCCCTAACTCATTATGACTGAATCTCTTACAGAGAAGGGGAGGTTTGCACACAGGCCCATATTCAGGGAGAAGGCCATGTGAAAGTTAAGATGGCCATCTGCAAACCAAGACAGAACCCTGGAATGGATCTTCCCATATAACTCTCAGAAGGAACCAACCGAGCCAGGCCCTTGAGTTGAAATTCTAGCCTTCAGAATTGTGATAATAAATTTCTGAGGTTAAGCTGCCCGGTTTGTAGTACTTTGCTGTGGCAACCCTAGCAGATTAATACAGTTATTCATCGATAGAGGGCTTCCTTTTGTTCTAAATATTCGATTTTTAGTCATTTTTAACTATTGGAAACTTTAGCTCAGTGATTTTCATTATTTCATTCAACGTTTAAAGATCTGGGTATTACTTAACCTTTGGGAGCTTCAGGTTTGCATCTGAAAAAAATTCAGATGAAATTTCACTTCCAAACTTCAAATCCTGTGGTGGCTTCCCATTGCAAGGACACCTATATTAAGAATTCAAGATCCTTAGCACAGTCCACAAGTCCCATATGCTCTACATCTTGCTTGGGTCTCTAAACTCCGGTTCTCTTTTTGTTCCTGCCTTTGCCTCCGTTGGGAAGTTCCCTGGAGAAGGGAATGGCAACCCACTCCAGTATTCTTGCCTGGAGAATCCCATGGACAGAGTCAGGCACGACTGAGCAACTAACACTTTCACTTCACTCTCACATGCCTCCTTTAGCCACACCACCTGAATAATATAAAGTTATCCTGTTCTTAGGACCTCGGCACATAACTTTGTTTTATTTTTTGGTACCAGCCACCATAGCTGATGAAATCTCAGCACTCACTGTTAGTACCTCTACCTCATCATCCTGTTTTTTCCCTTCATGTTTGTTTGTTCCTGATATAATCTTATTTACTGATATGCTTATCATCTATTCTCTGATCCCCAGAAATTAATTTCCTTGAGGAGAGGGACTCTGTCATTCTTGTTTATCCCTGCATCCCAATGATATGAGACAGAAAAGGTGCTCAATCAATATTTTTTGACTGATTGACTCTAAAATGAGCAGGATGGCCTCATTTCTTCCAATTTATAGGACTAATTCTCTACACTTTTCACATTTGGCTTATTAATATATGTGGTCTTTAGACCTACAATCAGAGCAACATTATCATTCCTTTTCCTGCCTTTCTCCACTCTCCACTTAGGCTGATTAATAAGCTGAATCAGCTAGATGAATGTCTGTGACATTGATGACTTTATAACATGTGTCAACCAGTTTTTAGCATGTAAATTCTTAGATTAAAAGTATAAAATTTAGAGGAAATTAAATTATAAATCTTTCATGGTTTTTCCCGTCACCTCCAATAAAGCCTAGAATATTTGATTGATCTATTTCTTTTTTATTCTTTGGAGACTGTTTGATATTTGCTCAAAATAGTGTTAGCATTACCTCCAGAGTATATTTTCATGATTTGTCTGTGGTGGTGGTGGTGGTGAAGTCGCTCAGTCGTGTCCGACTCTTTGCAACCCCGTGGACTGTAACTTACTAGGCTTCTCCGTCCATGGGATTCTCCAGGCAAGAATACTGGAGTGGATTGCCATTTCCTTCTCCAGGGGATCTTCCCGACCCAGGGATTGAACCCGGGTCTCCCACATTGCAGGTAGACTTTTTAACCTCTGAGCCACCAGGGAAGTACCAGTGTCTTAATAATGCTTTCTTCTATTTACATATTCAGTACATATTCCTCTCATCATTCTTTTCTTTCCTCCTCCAATCATTTTTACTTTCACTAATAAAAGTGTATTTTTCCTAATTCATCCTGCTTCCAGCCTCTGTGGTGAATATTAAGTTATAAGCTATGTTATTTAAACATCCATCTAGGTTCACAAGTATTATATGATGATCTAAGAGCAGAGGAGTAAGAATCTGGGGAATAACTGTATTACTAACTGTATTTTTCATGCTTAAAATTAGAGAAAATGATGAAAATAAGTAGCAGCATGATAGCAGTATATAAAACTTCAGAAATTTAATTGAATTAATATTTAAAGCTTGAATAAAATTAATTTTCCTTCCCCCTCTAATTCATGTTTGTATGGGACATGGATGAATTCACTTGCATAAGTATTAGTCAATATGCTATGATACAAACTTCTGGAGGGCAGAATACAAAAATGCTTATTGAGGCTTTGCTGTATCCATAGTACAGAATCCATAGCTCTGGAATTGTATTTAAATTTAATCAGTTCAGTTCAGTTCAGTCGCTCAGTTGTGCCCGACTCTTTGCGACCCCATGAATCCCAGCACGCCAGGCCTCCCTGTCCATCACCATCTCCCAGAGTTCACTCAGACTCACGTCCATAGAGTCAGTGATGCCATTCAGCCATCTCATCCTCTGTTGTCCCCTTCTCTTCCTGCCCCCAATCCCTCCCAGCATCACAGTCTTTTCCAATGAGTCAACTCTTCACATGAGGTGGCCAAAGTACTGGAGTTTCAGCTTTAGCATCATTCCTTCCAAAGAAATCCCAGGGTTGATCTCCTTCAGAATGGACTGGTTGGATCTCCTTGCAGTCCAAGGGACTCTCAAGAGTCTTCTCCAACACCACAGTTCAAACGCATCAATTCTTCGGCGCTCAGCCTTCTTCACAGTCCAACTCTCACATCCATACATGACCACAGGAAAAACCATAGCCTTGACTAGATGGACCTTAGTCGGCAAAGTAATGTCTCTGCTTTTGAATATGCTATCTGGGTTGGTCATAACTTTCCTTCCAAGGAGTAAGCGTCTTTTAATTTCATGGCTGCATACACCATCTGCAGTGATTTTGGAGCCCCCCCAAAAAAAGTCTGACTCTGTTTCCACTGTTTCCCCATCTATTTCCCAAATTTATTCTATAAAGTTTTCTGTGTTAAATGCTGTATAAGTCATGGCTACTTGGACCATGGGCTTCTTGGGTGACTCAGTGGTAAAGAATCTGCCTGCCAATGCAGGGGATGTGGGTTCGATCCCTGGGTCAGGAAGATCCTGTGGAGAAGGGCATGGCAACCAACTCCAGTACTCTTGTTTGGGAAATTCTATGGGCAGAGAAGCCTGGTTGGCTACAGTCTATGGGGTTGAAAAGAGTCAGACATGATTAAGCAACTGACCACACACACACTTGGACCACAACTCTAAAATAGTTGGGAAGATAAAGCTAATACTTAAGCTATCATATAAATTAATGTAAAATATTACACATAAATAAAATTCAAAGAAAACAATAAAGTTTAGTTAAATAAAAATAGTTGGAAAAGTCATCTTTTGCTAATATTTTAATGTGTTGTTTTACAGTCTATATCTCTGCTGCTGCTGCTAAGTCGCTTCAGCGTGTCCGACTCTGTGCGACCCCATAGACGGCAGCCCATCAGGCTCCCCCGTCCCTGGGATTCTCCAGGCGAGAACACTGGAGTGGGCTGCCATTTCCTTCTCCAATGCATGAAAGTGAAAGTGAAAGTGAAAGTGAAGTCGCTCAGTCGTGTCCAACTCTTAGCGACCCCATGGACTGCAGCCTACCAGGCTCCTCCGTCCATGGGATTTTCCAGGCAAGATACTGGAGTGGGCTGTCGTATCTCTACCTCTTCTGAAAAGATTTGCAGTCACTAACCTTGAAGAAGCATTATTGACAGCTGTTAAGTGTATCATTTATTTAGCAACACAGACAAATAACTGAAAAATGAAATAAGCTTGTTGTGTTAACAAAGTTATGGGAAAAATACATGATATAGGAGGAGGAACACAGATTTCTTCAATTGTAACCCCCATAAACATGTTAGTTTTGCCAAGATCAAACTCAGTGCTGCAGGAAAAAGAGCTTGTGCAAAGACTCTCACCCCTTACCTGAATACTCTCAAGGCCTCCCTGAAAAGTTTCCACTACCCTTCCTGGCACTCTGTAACCTAATGCAGGTCAAGTACATGTGGTACATAGACAAGCATTCTATACTATCTGCTGGGAAAACTAACAGGGCATCTTAGTCATCCCATGTGAGCCCAGATTCTTATATTTGATCCATTACTATTCCCAAGCCTTGAACCAAAAGTCTTGAACCAGGGTCTTGAACCACAAGTTTCTCCTGAATGCCATACTCTTAGGCTACAGCTCTGATTTGACCAGCATGTTTAATTTCCTCCCCTTGTGGTCTGTTTCTCTAAATTATAGTCATTACAAGCAGTAAAGGGGCTTCAGTTAAGCATATGGTGACTTGGAAAATGTATCTGTGCCTGTCCTCTATCTGTATGGGTTTTCATGACTATTTGAACAAAAAGCAGGAAATAGTAAAGGACTCCATCCTAAGATCAGGCTTAATATACAACTTTACACTGCCAGTCTCAAGGTGGCATTTTGGCATGAAACTCAATTTTCTCTTAGAATAATTTGCATGGGAATTATGGGCTAAATGCTCTCAAAGTGTCTAAGCTATAATTCTTTATGAGACTGCACTTTGGCATTTAACTACAGCATATGCAAGCCTAACTTAGAGGCTTAGTCTTTACATTTGTCCAAATTCTCAACATGATGCCAGCCAACTTTTAATGAAAAGCATTGCTTCCCGATATGATTTACTTGCTCTGTGAATTTTTTTTCCTAGAGGGATTTTTGCTTTTCATTAACTATAAACTGAACTTTTGCTGAGACTTCTGCCATTGATGAAAATTCTCTTTGTAAACCTCTCATCTTCCAAACTCCAAACCCTATGCAAAAATAAAATAGTAATTAATCTAACTTGTCTCCTTCCATGCTATAATAAATGTTTAGACTATACAGAATGATATTCTGTTGTATGAAGCTAATATTTCAAAGTCCGTCAGCTTTGTGCCACTTACGGTGAACCACAAATTTCGGAAGAAAGCACAAGACTAAGAGGAATGGGAAAGAAGAAAAAAAAATCTTAAAAAGAAAAAAAAAATAGAGTAAAGGAGTTAGGGGAAGAGAAAAGTAAGGTTACTAGAAACTGCAGAAGCTGCATTATCTGTTTATAATGTGGCTGTAATACTACACTGGTCAGCAAGTATAATGTAAAAGGTAATGTGGAAGAGTTTTATATGCTTTTCAGAACTATAAAAGGAGTGTGAGTGGATTTTAAACATTTTGATTAGCACCACAAAGATTTTAATGCTTTATTTAAACAGTTTGCTATAGGGCAAACACATTTGGTAGACAAGGAAAATGAAAGCATGGGCATCAGTTTCTCTGTTTTCTATTAAGTAATGTTGCGAAGTAAGCAGAAGTTGGATTCAGATATCAGATAATTATCTCCACACTGTGTGTCACAGTAAATAATTTTAATTGGTTTAACTTCAGGGACCATTACTGGCCTAATTAGAAACATGAAAAGGCTACAAGTATTAGGAAATATCCTGAAGGAATGAGAACATTAGCAATTCTGTCAAGCCATTTTTAAAATAAGTACACAGTAGCAGCCACATTTCAGTGAAAGGCAGGGTACTTGAAAGGTGCTTTTAGGAAAACAGTGCTTGGGAGTGTGTAATAAGAGATCTGTAACAGGACTCATAGAAATGGGGTAACAGGCTGACATGTATGCTATTATTGTGTTAAAAACATAGTCATCTTGTTCTGATGGCTGTTTTTAAAAGAAGCAGTTTAACATTTTCAAAGGCAAGGAAAAATAATTGAGGCTGGGTAAATCTTTATTGAGAATACGTTGACTTCCTGAAAGATGAAATGATCTTTGAGTAAAATAGATTTACCCAAATACCTTCAGTGTGCAGGGGAGATGAACTGAGTGAAGGATGGTGTACTCTGTGTGGACTGGGGTCACTTCTTCACCTCGGGCTCCCAAGATTCATGAAAAAATGAATGGAAATCACTCTTGGAAGCATACATAAATATGATACACACTGCACTGAGGGTATAACATAGTTCATACTTCGAAAATGATCGTTTTCTGAATAAAAAGTGAGATACTATGGCTGTTAGGTCAGAGATGATGCTTAAACAAGAAAGCTCCTGGGATTTTCAAACTTTCAGAGTAAGAGTTTTCCATCATATGAAATAAACAGAATGCCATCTAATGTTTCAGTGCATAACTAATAAGAACTTCTAATCAAAAGTTTCATAGTACAATGTTTTTTTTTTTAATTTATAATCTTGTTTTTAACTTTCCACTTTCTGAAATTGCTGATGGTAATATTTGACTAACTACCCTCTTTGGGATATGAAGATTTTGAATGGATCATCCAAGCTGAAAGTTATCAAAATCACCCATATTTTTAGCCACTTTTGTTTATTTGTTTTAAATGCAAAGAATAGAGAAACTAAGTAGAAAAAGGAAGGCATGGTAAAGTATGGATCGTTTAAAGAAAATCTGCATTACTAGAGAAAAGTAAATATAGTATAATTTTGCACCTTTGATATTTGGGCACGCTGTCAAATACTACACTTTATTAATATAATTTTGTATTTAAAAGGTTAAATAAAAATAGTCCCACCAGATTTGTCAAGCAAAATGTATGCCTGTGCAAAAACCCACATCACAGATTCTCCCCACATATATGTTCACAGACCCCTGCCCCAGACTCATATATATTCAAACATGTGCAGAAACCCATTTCAGCAGTTTGTACTTTTACACTGAATGCCCTAAAATAATGCTACCAGTTATCATAATTATCTTTTTAATATTTCTTTGTTTTAAAATTTTGGTGAATCTTGTTTGACCCAGGTACATACAATAATTTAGAATCACATCTTCTTCAACAAGATTATAACAAATGACCTTTGCCTTTGTGGAAATATAGAGTGTATACAGATAAATAAAACAGAAATAATTCATATGGAATATTTTAAGGTACAAAATAGATTAATCGCTTGTAGGTTTGTTAAGGAAAACACACACATGATTGTTGATAATTATAAAATAATACTTATTGCCTGCCCACCAAGCACATGTTTCATATTTCAAATTTCTTCCAAATGTAGAAGAGGGCGGGAGGGTGATGGGGAGAATAAAAATGTGGTTGCTTATACAAATATACACACTTATATACGTACACAAACATACATACATATGTTCAGATATTTCAGCTTTGCCCATATGTTCCGAAAATAGCAGTCTGGAAAATTTGTACCCACACATCCTGCTCTCAGAGTATGGATACAAATGAAGACAAATTTCCTTAGGACCCAAATTATTCAAGAGAAAAAGATCTTCAGGTCCCTTCATTCTTCCAGGACACTGAACACTGCAAAGCAGCCTTAACACCCAAATCTACTCCTCAGAATCCCAGATGGATCCTTTAAGGGATTTAAGATTACTTCCTCTCATATCCTTCTTCTCCAAAATAAAATACCTGCCACTATATTCAGGGAATGGATAAAGGAATAAAGGTTAAGATTGGGGTATGGGCCTTCGTTTAAGAAGTTTTCCTTTAAAACACTAACAGGAGTTCTGCCACCAAGATGGCAACAGTTTCATCCTACTTCTCACCCTCTTCTGTGACCCTTGCTCTTTTTCTGTTTGTGCACATGCACGTGTGCTCAGTTCTGACTCTTTTGTGACCCCATGGACTGTAGCCTACCCGTCTCCTCTGTCCATGGAATTTCCCAGGCAAGACTGCTGGGTGGGTTGCCATTTCCTTCTCCAGGGGATTTTCCTGCACAAAGTCCACTAACCCATGGCTCAGGGCTGTCACTTATCAAAGAGTAAGCTAGGACTCAGAAAAAAGGCACTATATATTTTTTACACGCTGTTAGTGACTAAATTTTTCATTACGAAAAGTGAGACTCGCTAAGAAAGTCAGTCTGCAAAGGAGAGAAGTAGATGGTTGATTGAAGAGGAGCAAAAATAAAAGATGGACTAAGCACTGGAGTGGGTTCCATTAAGCCTTCCTGTTCAACTGTTTTCCTGCACTTGTCTCACTGTAATCTCCAAACACCCTTCCTTCCTTTCTGCTTTTGTTTGGATCTTGCAAAAGACAGAATTTCTGCTTATATAATTCTTATATAATTTATAGTCTACATTAATAGTATCAATAATTCTATGAGATGAAATTAAAAAATAACTTCTCACTAGTAGAAGTAATTCTGTTATATTCATCACAGTAGCTTTCTTTTTTTGTTGTTTGTTTTTTTACTTTGCAGTCAAGTCTATATTAAGTTACAATTCTTAGGCTAAAAAAAAAACACCAATTGCCTTTTAATGTAATCTGAAGTTATCCACTGGCTCCTTCCCATCACATGATATCTCAAAACCCAGGGATCCCAGCAGGTCCTATAGATTTAAATTACTAATATTCTGTTAAATCTTTAGAGAAGAAGTTAGTAATAACGGAATTCACTATACAAAGCAATGAAGCCTCATAATTAAAGACTGTATTTGGATAACTTTATAAATGTTTTGGTGCAATAATTTACCATCTCCTCAGCTTCTACTGTCCTATGGTACAAAATGAAAGGCAAGACATAATGGGGGGCCTACCCCTTGAAACCTGCTTCTTGTAAGTTCCTTTAGTCATTAACACTTTCTTCTAGATTCTCCTAAATTAATTATTACTTATAACCAAGTATAAATAATTATTTATTCCTCATTTTACAACTAGACTCTGAGGTCCTGATTAGGTTTCCTGTATGAAAACCTTCTTAGAACACTAATTCTCAGATTGGATTACTGGGAAGCTTGTTAAAAATGCAAATATTTGGGCTGTACGGTGTAGATCATCCTTCAATATTTTGAATGTCACCCAAGAATCTTTAAAAACTTATCAAGCACCTACATAATTCTAAGTGGGCTTCCAGGTGGCTCAGCAGTAAAGAATTCACCTGCAATGCAGGAGAATTAGGAGATTCAGGTTCAGTTCCTGGGCTGGGAAGATCCTCTGGAGGAGGAGATATGAGCCCACTCCAGTTTTCTTGCCTGGAGAATCCCATGGACAGAGGAGCCTGGCGGGCAACAGTCTATAGGGTCCCAAAGAGTCAGACACCACTGAAGAACTGAGCATGCATGTACGTGATTCTGATGCAATCAGTTCAGAATAAATATTTTGCAAAAAACAAGTTTATTAAAAATATTTTTTCTTTTGCTTATCAGGATTTTAAACTTAGAAAACCTGACATAATATGGCAAACACTTGAGAATATTTTTAACATTAATTTATACAAATTACAACTGATTGTATCTAATATTTTGACTACCAAAAAGAATAAAGTTAACTGTTTAGTGACAAAGATATTAAAAGCTTTGTACATATTTTTATTTGATGCCAGTCAATAAACTGAACCAAAATAATAGTAAGATTGGGCCTTACAAAAAGATTTCTAAAATTATTGTATTGCAGATAACTATACAAAAACAATACTTATCCATGGTCCTTTCAACTGATCATCATAAATTATGTTAATTTTTAAAGTGAGATACTTTTGTTTGCTCTAAAACTTTGAAAAATAATTTTTAGTTTCCTTGTAGTAAGATATGGATGCTACCATTATAATCATGGTAGGAATTAACATTTCTATTTGTATATATAACTTATGAAGTACCAAATTTAAAAAACAGTGCTTATTATTGGCTTTATTAATGGATGATTCCTATTCCAAAGGAATTTATTTAAATCTCTTAATGGCAGCTTTTATATTTCTATAATGAATTGATAATGTATTTATCAGAGTTATACACAATAAAGTTATTTAAAGCTTCAATCCCAAGATCCCTAAATGGGATTTAATATAGAAACCATTGTAGTAAACCTGCATTATGTTCTCTAAGGAGAAACATAATTCTAATTAAAGATATTTATATTGTACTTTATACATTAAACTTACTTTTTAACTTCATGGATATTCAGCAAACTAGGTATAAGTTTATATATACTTCAGTTCAGTTCAGTTCAGTTCAGTCACTCAGTTATGTCTGACCCTTTGTGACCCCATGGACTGCAGCACGCCAGGCTTCCCTGTCCATCACCAACTCCCGGAGTTTACTCAAACTCATGTCCATTGAGTCGGTGATGCCATCCAACCATCTCATCCTCTGTCGTCCCCTTCTCTTCCCACCTTCAATCTTTCCCAGCACCAGGGTCTTTTCCAGTGAGCCAGTTCTTCGCATCAGGTGGCCAAAGTATTGGAGTTTCAGCTTCAGCATCAGTCTTTTCAATGAATATTCTGGCCTGATTTCCCTTAGGATGGATTGGTTGGATCTCCTTGCTGTCCAAGGGACTTTTAAGAGTCTTCTCCAACACCACGGTTCAAAAGCATCAGTTCTTTGGTGCTCAGCTTTCTTTATAGTCCAACTCTTACATCCATTCATGACTACTGGAAAAACCATAGTCTTTACCAGATGGACCTTTGTTGACAAAGTAATGCCTCTGCTTTTTAATATGCTGTCTATGTTGCTCATAACATTTCTTCCAAGGAGTAAGTGTCTTTTAATGTCACAGCTGCACTCACCATCTGCAGTGATTTTGGAGCCCCCCAAAATAAAGTCTGCCACTGTTTTCACTGTCTCCCCATCTATTTCCCATGAAGTGATGGGACAAGATGCCATGACCTTAGTTTTCTAATTATTGAGCTATATATACTTAATAATTTATAAATATAAAATATAAAAAGAATCCTATATTTGGGTCAATATCAAGATAAAAATGAGAAAAATTTGTTACTTTTCTTTAAACACAACTGCAACCTCCAAAGTGTGACATAACTTAAATTGCTTTGCTTGCCTCAGTGGTAGATGAAGTTGATATAATTTTTTTAACTTTACAACAATCCACAATCACAGAAATGTAATATGTGGTGTGACTACCTTTCTATTATATCATTATGTCTCTATATGCCTTAATTTATTTAATCCACTCTCTATTATTGCAGGAGAGCATTTCTTGATTTTGGCCATTAAAAACAGTGCTACAGTGAACATCCTTAGTCACACTCCTAGGCAAAAATCATCTGATTATATCCTTATTTTAGAGCAAGGTAATCACTGCATTAAAATGTACCTATATTTTTAAAGCCTTTCATTAATAATAAATGTCATTGATTTCCATCTTCCTAGACAATGTTTTGAACAAGACTAATGTATTACTTCAAAAAATTATATTTTTGTCCTACCTCTGTTAAGATCTGCATTACGGGGTTTTTTGGTTTGCTTTTTCTTTTCATATGACTGGTGCATTTTTCTTTATGAAATTGAATTTATTTTGTTCAGTTTTAGAAACATACGGGAAATGCCTGAGCCCCTGGTTTTTTGGTTACCCACTGAAATGTTCATGGTACTGGAATTCATTCGATGGTAAACATAGAGGGGATGAGAAAATATGCAGGCTATGTTACCCTGGAGTTTTCAAATAAGTACCCTAATAAATTGAGAGTTACTAGTTTAGAATAGATTATCATTCTTTAAATGGTTACGCTTTATTAAAATATCACCAATACTAAGACAGTCTTGAATGGTTTGTGTCCTTGAAGTCTCAGAAGTCCCTTTGTGACTTGGTTTAAAGGACTATAAACATTACATAGCATTCATTCCTTCAAGTGGCATTTATCTTATATGTAACATATGCTAGAAGCTTTGAAGAATACAAAGTAATGAAAAAAAATGGTACCATGTATACAGAGGAAAATGCAGATAACCATACAAAGCCTACCTATTTAGTGTAATACCAATGGTATAAGCCACAAATGTTTTCAGAATTCACAGGAACTATAGTCTACTGTGACCTGAAGAGGTCATAGAAGCTTCAGGAAAGAATTGGAACTTGGGCAGCATATTTAAGAATGGACAGGATTAAGCTATTAAGTAAGGGTAGCGAGAAAGAGAGGCATAGGAAGTGATTTTGAGCATGAGAGCAAGTTGTGATGTCCAAGACAGATGAATTTCCCAATATGAAAAAGGATAGATTACAATATGAAAGACTATAAAAGTAGAGGAACTGTTTAGACTACCATTTACATAATACAAATGTGAGATAATAAAGATTTAAATAAGATCATGGAACTGATGAAGAAGAGGAAGGCATGGATATAAGGGAAAAGGTTAAATTTGATTAAAAATTTCTTAACAGATTGAGAAAAAGAAAGCAAAGTAAAAGAGTAAGGTACAGAAATAACTTGCCAGAGAGACGATGGAAATGAACATACTGTTATCACATCATATGTATGTGGAATGCAGGACTGCAGATAGGACAGCTTTTTGGCTTGTTTAATAATATGAGCCTGGATTTGGAAACCAGACATTAGAATGGAAAGGGGCAGGTCATGGCAGTTCATAGTGAATCATGACAAAAGAAAGTACTATCTGCAGCCATGACTAAGTAAACTCATCAAGAGGAAGAGGGAAAAAAGGTATTAGACCTGAATCTTGGAGCCTTGCTATGGGTGGTACATGGGAAGTGAAGCAGGAAGAGAACTGCAGTCTGTAAACATGCACGGCTTTTATGGCCCAAAAGCATCCGGGAGAGATGATTCTTTTCCATCATATGTGGGTGCACACAGTCAGTGGCAAAAATAATTCTGTCAGAGTTCTAGACTAACTGAAGTTACCTTTAACTGCTCTCACTTCTGAGACAGATTTCTTCTGCCTTCCAGGAAGCTAACTGGTAAACATCTCTGGCTACGCAAATCATTTCTTCAGACCATCACTACGTCTTGAATTTATCCCATCTTTCAAATTCTATAATTGTATTCTCACTTTTTCTTTTCTTTCCTCATTCTAATCAAAGAATTGAAAAGGAAAACAATCTGATTCTCAAATTAATGCTCAAGAAAGTAAGACAATGTGATCATTTCAATCATCTCAAAAAGGTATGGGAATCTTTCATTAAGTAGTTGAATCTCAAAACTGTGAACTCTGATAGATCTGTCTCTGAGTTGTAAGTCTCCTCTCCAAAACCATTACTTACTCAGGCAAACCATGGCCAGCAACAGAAAGTTAACTGTCTAATATCACAAGCACTATTGTGGAGTTATTATCCAGTAATACCTAGTTCAGTCATGTTAAACTGGATCAGTATATGGAAGGATCCTTAATTTTTTCTGGAGCTAATCTGGGGTCAGGAGAAAAGAATATAAGGGACACATAAGATAACAGCTGAGCTGAGACTAAACCATGAATGATTAAGGAAACAATAGCATCCTAGAGAGAGGTTACACAGCTCTGAAATGACTCGCTGTGGAATTCTAGTTGGACAACACAGAGGGAAAAGACTGAGTGAATTCAGCTAGCTGAGAGAGCTCGCATAACCAGAGGTCCTCAGAGGAGGTGAAGTGTTGGTTGATGGGTATAATGACTGCAAGTGTGTCAGGCAGAGTTTGGAGTTGAAGCCCAGGAAAGTGAAAGCCTTAGTCGCTTTGTCTTGCCAGACTCTTTGCGACCCAGTGGACTGTAGCCCGCCAGGCTCCTCTGTCCATGGAATTCTCCAGGCAAGAATATTGGAGTGGGTTGCCATTTCTTTCTCCAGAAGAGCAGGAATCTTGGAATTGAAAGTCCTGTTTCGAGGTAAAGAAAGAATGAGGTCATGCTGTTGAGAAAGTTGACACAAAATGAAGAAAAAAAAGTTGAGTAGAGGTAAGTGATGAACTGTGAGGCTAATCTTTAAATGGTCAATTTAAATATATGGAAATCACCAAGGTTGGTGGGACCACATGTGGTAAAAATAAAAACATTATGTAGTTTATAAAGTTATTTACTAAAAAGAACATTAGAAATTAGGATATTCTCAAATACTATAAAAAATAAACTAAAAAAATGGAATGGAAAGTAAAAGTGCTAGTCACTCAATTGTGTCTGACTCTTTTTGACCCCATGGACTGTAGCCTTCCAGGCTCCTCTGTCCATGGGATTCTCGAGGCAAGAAAACTGGAGTGGGTTGCCATTTCCTTCTCCAGCGAAAAATGGCTTAAAGACCTAAATGTAAAATTGAATACTATAAACCTCCTAGGCAAAACACTCTGAAATAAGTTACAGCAAGATCTTTTTGGATCTGCTTCCTAGTGAAGGACTTCCCTGGTGGCTCAGATGGTAAAGTGTCTGCCTATAATGCGGGAGACCCAGGTTCAATCCCTGGGTCAGGAAGATCCCCTGGAGAAGGAGATGGCAACCCACTCCAGTACTCTTGCCTGGAAAATCCCATGGATGGAGGAGCTTACAGTCCATGGGGTCCCAAAGAGTCTATGGGGTCCCAAAGAGTCAGACACAACTGAACAATTTTACTTTCTTTCTTTCTCCTGGAGAAATGGAAATAAAACAAAAATAAATAAAAGGGACCTAATTAAACTTAAAGCTTTTGCATAGCAAAAGAAACCATAAACAAAACAAACCTACAGAATGGAAAAAATATTTGCAAATGATGTGACTAACAAGGGATTAATCTTCAAAATATACAATCAGTTTATACAGCTCAATATAAAAAATTTTCAAATAAAAAAGGCAGAAGATATAAATAAATATTTCTCCAAAGAAGATATACAGATGGCCAAAAGGCACGTGAAAATATGCTCAACACTGCTACTTATTAGAAAAATGCAAATCAAAACTACAATGAGGTATCACCTCACACAAGTCAGAAAGGCCATTGTCAACAAGTCTACAAATAATAAATGCTGGAGAGGGTGTGAAAACAAGGGACCCTCTTACAAGGTTGGGGGGACTATAAATTGGTACAACCATTATGGAGAACAGTATGGAGGCTCCTAAAAAAAAATAAAAATATAGCTACCATATCATCCTGCAATCCCACCCCAGGACATACATCCAGAGAAAAACTGTAATTTGAAAAGATACATGCACCCTAATGATCATTGCAACACTATTTACAATAGCCAAGACATGAAAGCTTCCAAAGTGTCTACTGACAGATTCACAGATAGAGAAGATGTAGTATATATTTATACAATGGGATATTACTCAGCCATAAAGAGAATGAAATAATGCCATTTGCAGCAACATGGATGGACCTAGAGATTGTCATACTAAATAAAGTCAGAGAAAAATAAACATCATATGATATCACTTACATGTGGAATCTAAATAAAGGATACAAATGAACTTATTCACAAAACAGAAATAGACTCACAGACATAGAAAACAAATTTATGGTTATCAAATGGGATGGAGGGAGGGAGGGAAGGAGGGGAGAGGGATAGGTTAGGAGTTTGAGGTTAAAATGTACCTACTACTACTTTAGTCCATTCTAAAGGAGATCAGCCCTGAGTGTTCTTTGGAATGACTGATGCTAAAGCTGAAACTCCAGTACTTTGGCCACCTCATGAGAAGAGTTGACTCATTGGAAAAGACTCTGATGCTGGGAGGTTTTGAGGGCAGGAGGAGAAGGGGACGACAGAAGATGAGATGGCTGGATGTCATCACTGACTCGATGGAACTGAGTCTGAGTGAACTCCGGGAGTTGGTGATGGACAGGGAGGCCTGGCGTGCTGTGATTCATGGGGTCGCAAAGAGTCGGACACGACTGAGCAACTGAACTGAACTGAACTGAACTACTACTATATAAAACAGACAACCAACAAGGACCTACTGTGTAGCATAAGGAGCTGTACTCAGTATCTTGCAATAATCTATAATAGAAAAGAATATTTTAAAAGAATATATATATATATCTTAGTATATATATGTATAACTGAATAATTTTACTGTATACCTGAAACTAACACAGCATTGTAAATCATATTTCAATGATTTCTTTTTAAAGAGAACATCAGTGTACAAGGCAGTAAAAGTAACAATTTTAAATTCTATTTCAAATTTTTTTCTCAGATATTATGTGAAACTAAAAGTTGATATGTTCAAACAGATTGAAAGAGACTAGGTTAACAAAGAAGACCAAATTTGTGTTTTCAGCATTTTTAATTAATTAGTACTGTGAGACTCTAAGACAGAAAGGTATATTATGCGTATTGCTTAGCAAAAATACATTTTATTTCCCTCCTTCTCAGGACCTCTCAAGTAAAATATTGCTTTAGCTGCTATGCAGAGGTTGATCACATCCTCTGTAAGAGGGGATAAAATTGAGACTTTAATGGGTTGGGCCACAGGGAGGCCAACACTGAATCAAGGGGAGATACACAGAAAAGGTGAGACTAACAAAGGAGATTTTGTACTAGCGGCATGATTCTATGTCACCAGGCAAAGAAGAAAGATGTAGCGGAAGGTCTTCTTGGGAAGAAAGCCTGAAGAATACAGAGGCTGAGGTGGACTCACCTCAAAGAGTTGGAGGAGCACACACCAGATAAGGATGTTACTTGCAGTCCATCAATAGTAAAGGAAAACTCAGTTATGTAAGAATCAACGTGAGAAACTGAAGATGATTTCATTAGAGACTGATAGTTAGGAGTTTTACATAAATGAGAGAACACATTAACATTTTGTTAAAGAATTCAAAGAATTTCCAGATATGTCTATTTCTTTGGAAATAAAAGGTTGGAATGGTACTCAGAGTAACAGGATGGCAACATTTCAGGTCATTATTATTACAGATGGAGATATAACTTGGGTTTACCATCATCTCTATATCTATCTTGGGGAAAATATCTCTATATTTCTAATTAAGACTTTAGATGAAAAAAATGCTAACTGAAATAAAAAAATTAACTGATTTTCCTACCCAATTCTGCACTTAAGAAGGAGAAAAACAAACAACAACAACTTGGTTTTTACTGCTCCATTTGGGTCCCTGCTGTTTGCCTCTGTAAAGTGATTCACATTTTCATGCAAGACTTTTCCAAATGTTTCAGCGGTGTGAATTGGGATTTATATCTGTGACTATCTCCAAGTTCCTTTATCTGTTCGAGGCAGCAGGTTTCTTATCTGACAGCCTTATAATTATGGAAGAAGCTGCATATTAATGATTCAGTGCTTACATAAACAATTGGCCTTGGAGAAATCTAAAGAACCAACTTTGTAGGATTTGATTTTGCCTAATTAAATGTAAATAACATTAAATGTTGTATATGCCAGAATTTTTACAGAACCTTATGAATTTTTTTATGTACACAAAGTGTTATGAATTCAGAGGTTTTAACAGTTATCTGTTAATTCAGCTTTTAGGACAATACAGTTTGACATCAGATACACACTATAAGTATGAGGTACCTGCACACATGTGCACACTAAGTGTTTATGTATGCAAGGTATAATACTCAATTGCTGATTTTTTTTTAATTTAATGCTCCTCCTTTGAAGTTGGCAGCTTGTACATTTTTATCTGAAGGTTTGAATCTGTATTATGCTTTGAAGGAACAAATGGCCTCCATGTGGTATTTGGCTTTCCCTTGCCTATCTCTATTACCCTGGATCAGGATGAAATTCATTCTGACATAGTTTTTTACTTAAACATATGCACCTGATCTTTTCCACTGCTCCTGTGCTAACACATGCCACCGTTTAGGGATATGTACAGTAATTGGCTTTTAAAACAAGAGGATAATGTCATTAGGAAAAAAGGGTATAATTAAACATATATTTTTTTGACTGTGTGGATCACAACAAACTGGAAAATTCTTCAAGAGATGGAAAAACCAGACCACCTTACATGCCTCCTGAAAAATCTGTATGCAGGTCAAGAAGCAACACTGAGAATTGAACATAGAACAATAGACTCGTTCCAAATTGGGGAAAGTGTGCAACAAGGCTGTATATTGTCAATCTGCTTATTTAACTTCTATGCAGAGTACATCATGCAAAATGCTGGGTTGATTGAAGCACAAGCTGGAATCAAGACTGCCAGGAGTAATATCAATAACCTCAGATATGCAGATGACACCACCCTTAAGGCAGAAAGCAAATAAGAAGTAAAGAGCTTCTTGATGAAAGTGAAAGAGGAGAGTGAAAAAGCTGGCTTAAAACAACATTCAAAAAACTAAGATCATGGCATCCGGTCCCATCACTTCATGGAAAATAGATGGGAAAACAATGGAAACAGTGACAGACTTTTTTTTCCTGGGCTCCAAAATCACTGCAGATGGTGACTGCAGCCCTGAAATTAAAAGAAGCTTGTTCCTTGGAAGAAAAGCTATGACCAATCTAGACAGCATATTAAAAAGCAGAGACATTACTTTGCTGACAACAGTCCGTCTAGTCAAAACTATGGTTTTTCTAGTAGTCATGTATGGATGCGAGAGTTGGACCATGAAGAAAGTTGAGAACCAAAAACTGATGCTTTTGAACTGTGGTGTTGGAGAAGACTCTTGAAAGTCCCTTGGACTGCAAGGAGATCCAACCAGCTCATCCTAAAAGAAATCAGTCCTGAATATTCATTGGAAGAACTGATGCTGAAGCTAAAACTCCAATACTTTGTTCACCTGATGTGAAGAGCTGACACTCTGGAAAAATACCCTGACACTGGGAAATGTTAGAGGCAGGAGGAGAAGGGGACAACAGAGATGAGACAATTGGATGGCGTCACTGACTCAATGGAGGCGAGTTTGGGAGTTTGAGCAAACTCTGGGGGCTGGTGATGGACAGGGAAGCCTGGCGTGCTACAGTCCACGTGGTCACACAGAGTCAGACAGGACTGTGTGACTGAACTGAACTGAACCTTACATATTAAAATAATAATATCAACTTTGTGGGGACTAAAGGATAGAAAGATTATGCATTTTATATGTGTTTGATAATTGTGAAAATAAGATAAAAAATAGTGCCTGGTTTCCAAAGTGATACTCAGCACATAAATTTTAAAAGTATTTTGCAACAGACGATGAGGCTAACAAGCTCTCTTAGAGATCAGTAGTCTGATATAATATTTTTGAGCAGTTGCATGCACTGATGACAGGCTTAAGCAGTAGGCCATGAGGAAACAGAGAGACCGTTTTGTTAAAATACTGTCAAATCTGAAACTTTGCTTTTCTTAACACTGGAGTGTCTAATCAACACAGTCATCTGGATCTTTATAGTCCTATGAAAGTGTTAGCTCACTGATGGGGTCACTCTTTGTGACCCCATGAACTGTAGCCCACCAGGCTATTCTGTCCATGGGATTCTCCAGGCAAGAATACTGGAGTGGGTTGTCATTACCTCCTTCCGGGGATCTTCCCGACTTAGGGGTGGAACCCAGGTCTCCTACACTACAGGCAGATTGTTTACCATCTGAGCCACCAGGTATGGTTCTACTTTTTAAAAATGTGAATCAGTTAAATATCTGGGCAAGTTAACTAATTACATTTTTAATTGGCCTCTCAATCTCTAAACATTAGAGCAACACTCACCTAACATTTTCTCTCAAAACCTAAGGGCTATAATAGGAATGTCACAGGTAAAATTCAAGCCTGGTCAACCTCCAAACTGGCCTAGGTATGTCATGCACTTTTTCTGTTATAATAGTTGAGCTAATTTTTAAGTCAATTTTCTTTCCCATGACTCAGTTTCTCCATCTGCAAAATAGAAAGAGTAATACTTAGCAGCTGTATTTTTGAATAAATGGAATAGCAGATGTCAGACAACTAGGCATGCATGTCATTATTCACTCTGAATGCAAACACATCTCCTGAAGCCCACCATTCCTATCCCACTATTGCCATTAGACAATACTCAGGAAAGATTAGGATACCAATATATTTTCTAATACCACAGAGGCAAGTAATAACTATTTGCTTATATTCTGAAAAAGTAATTTTTTTAGAAAAATTTCAAAACAGAAGACACATACTATTTATAAATGGACTAATACTTTTAAATGGCTCACGTTTAAGCATAGTTATTGTTATTGTTGAGTCACTAAGGTGTGCCCATCTCTTTGTGACCTCATAGACTATAGCATGCCAGGCTCCTTGGTCCTCCATTATCTCCCAGAATTTGCTCAAAATTTTAAGTATAGTACCCATATAATATACAATGGACATTCATTGTTTTATTTGACAACAATCTATACATATTTGCTGTTTGTTGAGTGCTTACTATCTCTGAAGCGTTATTCTAGATGAAGAAATACAAGCAGTGAACAAGATGGTAAAGTCTTTACTTTCATGGAACTTGCCACTTTGTAGGAGAGACAACAATAAAGAAATGAATATACAATGATTGATCTCTGATGAAATAATTCTAGTGAGAGAATAGAAATTGATTGTGTGTGGATGTGGTATTTTAGACAGGACAATCAGAGATGAATAATCCATGGTGTGATATTCTCCTGAGTTCTGGATTATGCAACAATTAGCCATGAGCAGATATACCAGAGAAAGTCTTCTGACAGCGAATAGCAAGGATAAATGTTCTAAGGCCATAATGAATTAGATGTTTTGAGAAATAGAGAATAAGAAATGGCAACCCACTCCAGTATTCTTGCCTGGAAAAGCCTGTGGACAGAGGAGACTGGCGGGCTATAGTCCATGGGGTTGCTAGAGTTGGACAAGGCTTAGTGACTAAATCACCACCACACCTCAGTGCAGCTGGAGCACGTTGAACTGAGGCCTAGAATGGAGAGGAATGAGGACTATCTTAAATGGTATTGTTTTCTTAATTTAAATTTTTGACTATTCATTACTATTATATATGAACACAATTGAATTTATATGTATATATATGTATTTGCTCTGTATCCCATAGACTTGCCAAACTTAATTGGTAGGTCTTGTAGCTTTCTCTAGTTCTCACTGAATTTTCTATTTAATTCCCAGGTTGTCTAATACTAAAGGCAGTTTTACTTCTTTCCAATCTGTATGCCTTCTATTTTTCTTCCTGACTTTATTGTTGAAAAATCACAGTACAATGTTGAGCAGAGTGATGAGTGTGTATATTTGTCTTGTTCTTGGGGAAAAAAATTAGTCTTTCACCATTAAATATTTTGTTCAGTTCAGTTCAGTCGCTCAGTCATGTCGGACTCTTTGTGGTCCCACAAATCACAGCACACCAGGCCTTGCTGTCCATCACCAACTTCCGGAGTTCACTCAAACTCATGTTCATCGAGTCAGTGATGCCGTCCAGCCATCTCATCTCTGTTGTCCCCTTCTCCTCCTGCCCCCAATCCCTCCCAGCATCAGGGTCTTTTCCAGTGAATCAACTCTTCACATGAAGTGGCCAAAGTATCGGAGTTTCAGCTTTAGCATCAGTCGTTCCAATGAACACCCAGGACTGATCTCCTTCAGAATGGACTGGTTGGATCTCCTTGCAGTCCAAGGGACTCTCAAGAGTCTTCTCCAACACCACAGTTCAAACGCATCAATTCTTCGGCACTTAGCTTTCTTCACAGTCCAACTCTCACATCTATACATGACCACTGGAAAAACCATAGCCTTGACTAGATGGATGTGTTGGTATTTCATAGATGTTCTTTATCAAGCTGAAAAAGTTCCTTTTGAATCCCATTTTACTGAGTTTTTGGGCTTCCCTGGTGGTTCAGCTGGTAAAAAATCACTCCAGTATTCTGGCCTGGAGAATTCCATGGACTGTATAGTCCATGGGGTCACAAAGAGTCAGACACAACTGAAGGACTTTTTACTGAGTGTTTATTATAAATGAGGGTTTCCCTAGTGGCTCAGATGGTAAAGAATCCATATGTAATACTGGAGACATGGGTTTGATCCCTGGATTGGGGAGATCCCCTGGAGAAGGGAATGGCAACCCACTCTAATATTCTTGCCTGGAGAATTCCATGGCTAGAGGAGCCTGGTGGGCTACAGTCCATGGGGTGACAGAGAGTCAGACACTACTGAATGACTAACACTTTATCATAGAGGAGTATTAATATTTTGTCAAATACTTTTTCTTCATTTATTGAGATAACCACTTTTTTCTTTCTTGTTTGTTAATATAGTTAATTGCACTGTTTGATTTTTTAATGATAAATCAGCCTTATATGTTGAGATAAACCCCAATTGATTTTATTGTATCGTGTTTTCTATAGAGTGTAGATATATGTTGAAATTATGTTTAGAATTTACATCTATGTTTGTGAACAATCTAATTTGCACTAAATTCATCCATTTACTTTTCGTCTCAGATAAGTAGCTTTCCTATGTAGCTTTCCTATGTAGAAGTTTGACTTAGGTGTTTTATTTGGCTGCTGGTTCTTTTATAATTTTCAAGTCTCTTTTTAACTTTTGAACATATAGAATACAATGATAACAGCTGTTTTTATTCCTTTCTGCTCATTGTAATGTCTATTTTTATTGGTTAATTTCTCATTGCACATCTTGTCTTCCTGCTCTTTTGCATGTCTGGTAACCTTTGATTGGATGCTAGACCCTGTTATTTTATCTCATTGGATGCTGCAAATTTTGTACTTCTGGAAGTATTCTTGAGTTTTCCTTTGGATCCGAATTAAGTTACTTGGAAACTTTCTGGTCCTTTTTGGTTTCTTATGATGATTTTTTAATGGTAGGTATGGGCAATACTTGTGCATGTGTACTAAGTCACTTCAGTCATAACCAACCTTTGGCAACCCTATGGACCATAAACTGCCAGGTTCCTCTGTCCATGGGATTCTCCAGGAGAGAATAATACAGTGGGTGTCTGTGCCTTCCTACAGGAGATCTTCCCAACCCAGGGACCGAACTCTCATCTCTTATGTCTCCTGCATTGGCAGACAGTTTCCTTACCACTAAAGCCACCTGGCAAGCCCTATGGACTATACGTAATCTAGGGCTAATTATTTCCCGCTACTGAGACAAGGCCTCCTTGAGTATTCTACCCAGATTCCCATGAATTATCAGTTTTTCCTATATAGCTGCTGATAGCAGGCATTAATCTAGACCCTGTGTGAGGCTTGGCACTATTCCCTTTAATCCTGTTGGATAGTTCTCTGGCCTTTCGTTGTTTCTTCATATGCAGACTCTGGTCACTGCCCTATTGAGTTTTTTTCCTTAGGTCTCTAGGACTCTTTCTTCATGTAGATCTCTCTTCTCTTGTGCTCTGCTGTGGGTGCTGGGTTTTTCTAGTGTATTCTCTCCATGTATCACAGCCTGGAATCTCTCTTAAGGCAGTAAAACAGGGCAACAATAGAGCTTGCCTAATTGATTTTCCATTTCTCAGGAATCACTATACTTTGTTGCTTGACTTTCATTGTCTTGAAAATTTCTTAATATTTTTATCTGCTTTTGGTTATTTGGGTCTGCAGGGTAAACGGGGCCTCTCTTTTCTTATCTTGGCCAAAGGTGGAAGCTATTTTTGTTTGGTTAGTGGAAACAAAGTAATCAGCTGAGAATGAGACGGGGTGGGGAGTTTTAAGTTTTAACAAGAGAAGTAAAGCCATGAAATAGTTCTCCTAGCGAGTAGCCAGGCAAATTGACTCCTGAAAATGTGTTAAGATTCCTAAGCATTATAGTCAGTCTCCAATAAAGAAGGCAAGAATATACAATAGAGAAAAGTTTCTTTAATAAAGTCTCCAACAGTTGATGGTATCAGGACATTTAGGTCTTTAGTTCATTTTGAGTATATTTTTGTGTAGGGTGACATCATACTTGATACCATGAACTCTTAGAGAAAACACAGGCAGAACATTCTTTGACATAAATCTATGTCAAAGATTGACAACAATAGTTTTTTTGGAGGTACCTCCTAGAGGAATGAAAATAAAAAATAATCAAATAGACCTAATTAAACTTAAAAGTTTTTGCACAGAAAACAGCAAAGGAAACAAAATGAAAAGTTAGCCCACAGAATGGGAGAAAATATTTGAAAATGAAATGGGAGAAAATACTAGAAAATGAAATGACCAACAAAGAATAAATCTCCAAAATGTACAAACAGCTTACAAACAGCAACAAAAATATCTAATAAAAAATTAAAAATAGATGAAATATCTAGATAGATATTTCTTCAAAGAAGATACACAGATAGCCAAAAGGCACATGAAAAGATGCTCAACATTACTAACTATTAGAGAAATGTAACTTAAAACTACAACGAGGGATCACTCCACACTGGTCAGTAATAGCCCTCAGCTAAAAATCTACAAACCGTAAATGATTGAGAGGGTGTGAAGAAAAGGGAACTCTCTTATGTCGCTGGTGGGAATGTAGATTGCTATTCACAGTATGGAGGTTCCTTAAAAGACTAAAAATAGAGCTACCGTATGAACCAGCAAAGGCTTCTCGGGTGGCTAAGTGGTGAAGAATTCTCCTGCCAGGCAGGAGATGTGGGTTCCATCCCTGGGTCAGGAAGATCCTCTAGAGAAGGAAACGGAAACCCAGTCCAGTATTCTTGCCTTGGAAATTCCATAGACAGAAGAGTCTGGTGGTGGGCTACAGTCCATGGAGTCACAGAGTTGGTCACAACTTAGCACCTAAACAACAACAACATGAAACAATAATCCCACTCCTGGGCTTACGTCTGGAGAAAACTATAATTTGAAAAGATACATACATTCCAATGTTCATTGCGCCACTATTAACAACAGCCAATATATGGAAGCAACATAAATGTACCTCTATAGAAGACAGATAAAGACGATGTGGTACATATATACAATGGAACATTACTCAGCCACAAAAGAGAATGAAATAATGTCATTTCCAGCAGCATGGATGGACCTAAAGGTTATCATATTAAGTGAAGTAAGTCAGACAGAGAAAGACATATCATATGATATCTCTTATATGTAGAATCTAAAAAAAAATACTACAAATGCACTTATTTACAAAACAGAAACAGACTTCAAAAAGAAACAAACTTATGGTTACCAAATGAAAACATGGTAGGGAAGGACAAATAAGGATTTAGGAATTAACAAAGACACATCACTATATATAAAATATATAATCAACAAGGACCTACTATAACACAGGAAAATCTACTTGATGTTTTGTAATAACCTATATGGGAAGACAGGGGCTTCTCAGGTGGTGTGCATGGCAAAGAACCCACCTGCCAAGGCAGGAGACCTAAGAGATGTAGGTTCAGTCTCTGGGTTGGGAAGATCCCCTGTAACAGGGCATGGTAACCCACTCTTGTATTCTTGCTTGGAGAATCCCATGGACAGGGGAGACTGGCAGCCTATGGTCCATGGGGTTGCAAAGAGTCAGACATGTTTGGAGCAACTTAGCAGGCAGACAGGCAAGCATATGAAAAAAGAATCTGAAAAATAATGGCTGTGTATATGTGTACGTGTGTGTATGTTTGTGTGTGTACATATGTGCGTGCTTCCATGCTAAATTGCTTCAGTGGTGTCTGACTCTGTGATCCTATAGACTGTAGCCTGTCAGGTTCCTCTGTCCATGGGATTCTCCAAGCCAGAATACTGAAGTGGATTGTGGGTTACCATGCCCTCCTCCAGTAGATGTGCCCGACCAAAGGACTGAACCTAAATCTTATTCTCAGGCAGGTTCTTTATCATTAGCACCATCTGGGAAGCCTGTGTATATAGACATATGTATGTGTGTGTGTGTGTGTGTATATATATAGGACTGAATCACTTAGCTGAACACGTGAAATAAACACAACACTGTAAATCAACTGTCCAATATAAAATAAAAATTAAATTGAAAAAAAGATTGCTAGGCATTATATGTAAAGGTAAGTGTCTTCACACTAAGGAGTACTATGAAGAGGGTTAAAATAAGCCTGTGTAAATTAAATTTTAATTTCTCATGTTAAACTTGTCTTTATTTTTCATCTGAAGCTTAGCGTTAGGCCTTGCATGTTCAATTCTACTTCAATGTAAATGAAGAAAGATTTA